>NW_027552625.1:0-67322 GCF_045843805.1 Urocitellus parryii | reverse complement strand
GTAAACCTAACCCTCACCCTAATCTTAACCCTAATCCTAACACTGACCCGAACCTAAACCCGAACCCGAACCCTAACGCTAACACTTACCCTAACCCTACCCCTAACCCAAACCCTTAGCTAACCCTCACTCTTACCCTAAACCTAACCCTAAACCTAACCCTAACCTTAACCCTAACCCGAACCCGAAAGCGAACCCTAACCCTAACCCTAAACCTAAACCTAACCCTAACTGTAGCCCGATCCCGAACCCGAACCCTAAAACTAATGCTACCCTAAACCTAACCCTACCCCTAACCCTAACCCTAATACGAACCCGAACCCGAACCCAAACCCTAACCCTAACACTAACTCTAAAACGAATCCTAAACCTAAACTAACGCTAACGCTTACCCCGATACGTCACCTGAAACTGAACCCTAACCCTAACCCTAACCCTAATACGAACCCGAACCCGAACCCAAACCCTAACCCTAACACTAACTCTAAAACGAATCCTAAACCTAAACTAACGCTAACGCTTACCCCGATACGTCACCTGAAACTGAACCCTAACCCTAACCCTAACCCTAATCCTAACCCTAATCCTAACCCAAACCCAAACCCGAACCCGAACCCGAACCCGAACCCTAACCCTCACCCTTAACCTAACCCTAACCCTAACCCGAACTCCAACCCTAACCCTAACACTAACCCTAAACCTAAACCTAACCCGAACAAGAACCCTAACCCGAACCCTAACACTAACCCGAACCCTAACCCTAACCCTAACCCTAACCCAAAACCGAAACCTAAACCTCACCCTAAACCTAACCCTAACTCTCACCCTAACCCGAACCCGAACACTAACACACACCCTAACACGAACCCGAACCCGAACCCTAAACCTATCCCTAACCCTTATCGTAACCCTAATCCTAACCCTCACCCGAACCCGAACCTGAACTCGAACCACAACCCTAAACCTAAACCTTACCGTAACCCTAACCCTAACCTGAACCATAACCCGTACCCAAACCGTAACACTAACCCTAACCCTAAACCTAACCCCAACCCAATCTGAACCCGAACCCTAAACGTAACCCTAACCCGAACCCTAACACTAACCCTAACACTAACGCTAACCCTAACCCTAACCCTAACTCTAATCCTAATCTTAATCCTAACCCTAACCCGAACCCTAACCCTAACCCTAAACCTAACCCTACACCAAACCTTAACCCAAACCCAAACCCGAATCATAACCCTAACCGTAAACCTAACCTTAACCCTCAACCGAAACCGAACCCGAACCCGACCGCTAACACTAATCTTAACCCTAACCCTAACCCGAACCCGAACACTAAACCTAACGCTAACCCTAAACCTAAACCTAAATCTAATCCTAACCCTAACCCTAACCCTAAACCTAACCCTAACCCTAGCCCGAACCCAAACCCAATCGCTAACACTAACCCTAACACTAATCCTAACCCTAACCCGAACCCGAACACTAACACTAACCCTAACCCTAAAACTAACCCGAACCCGAAAATTCCCCAAACCCTAACCCTCACCTAAACCTAATCCTAACAATAATCCTGACCTTTACCAGAACCCGAACCCGAACCCAAACCCGAACCTTAACCCTAACCCTAAACCTAACCCTAACCCTAAACCGAACACGAACCCGAACACGAACCCTAACCCTAATCCTAACTCTATACCTAACCCGAACCCGAACACTAAATCTAACGCTAACCCTAAACCCAAACCTAACCCTATCCCTAACCCTCACCGAACCCAACCCTAACCCTAACCCTAACCCTAATTCTAAACCGAACCCTAACACTAACAATAACCCTAACAGGAACCCCAACCCGAACACGAACTGTAACCTTAAACTGAAACCAAATCCGAATGCTAACCCTACCTCTAAACCTAACACTAATCCTAACCCTAACCCTAACCCTAAACCTAAACTTAATCCGAACCTGAACCCTAATCCTAACCTTAACCCTAACCCTAACCTTAAGCCTAATCCTAACCCTAACCCGAACCGGAAAACTAACCCTAACGCTAACCCCAACCCGAACCCGAACCCGAATCCGAACACTAACACTAAGCCTAACCCTAACCCTTATCCGAACCCAAACCCTAACCCTAACCCTGACACTAACCCTAACCCTAACCAAAACCCTAACAATAACACTAACCCTAAACCTAACCCGAACCCTAACTCTAACCCTAATCATAAATATACCCTGAACACTAACTCTAACCCTAATCCTAACCCGAACACTAACCCTAAAACTAACCCTAACCCTAACACTAACCCGAATCAGAACCCTAATCCGAACCCGAACTAGAACACAACCCTAAACCTAACCCTAACCCTATCCCTAACCCTAAACCCTAACCCTAACCCGAACCCTAACCCTACCCCTAACAGTAACCCGAACTCCACCCCTTAGCGGAACCCTAATCCGAACCCTAACCCTAAGACTAACCCTAACCCTAACCCAAACCCGAAACATAACCCTAACCCTAACCCTAACCCAAACCAAAACAATAACACTAACACTAATTCTAAACCTAAATCTAACCCTAACCCTAACCCTAACCCTAACACTAACCTGAACACTAACTCTAACACTAATCCTAAGCCGAATCCTAACCCTAAACCTAACCCTAAACCTAACCCTAACCCTAACCCGAACCAGAGCCCTAACCCTAACCCTAACCCTAACCTGAACACTAACTCTACCCCTAATCCTAAGCTGAACTCTAACCCTAAACCTAACCCTATACCTAACCCGAACCCTAACCCTAACTCTAACCCTAAATCTAACCTGAACACTAACTCTAACGCTAATCCTAACCTGAACCCTAACCATAAACCTAACCCTAAACCTAACACTAACCCGAACCCGAACTCTAATCTGAACCCGAACTAGAACACAACCCTAAACCTAACACTAACTCTATCCCTAACCCTAAACCCTAACCCTAACCCTAACCCGAACCTTAACGCTAACCCTAACATTAACCGGAATTCTACCTCTTAGTGGAACCCTAATCCGAACACTAACCCTAAGCCTAACCCTAAACCGAACCCCAACCCTACACCTAACCCAAACCCTAACAATAACCCTAACACTAATCCTAATCCTAAACCTATCCCTAACCCTAAACCGAACCCTAACCCTAACCCTAACCCTAACCCTAACATGAACACTAACTCTAAGCCTAATCCAAAGCCGAATCCTAACCCTAAACCTAACCATAACCCTAACCCTAACCCAAAGCAGAGCCCTAACCCTTACCCTAACCATAACCGTAACCCTAACCTTAACCCAAACGATAACCCTAACCCTAAACCTAACCCTAAACCTTACCCTAAACCTAATCCTAACCCAAGCCCCATCCCTAAATTTAACACTATCCCTAAACGTAAACTTAACCCGAACAAGAACCCGAACCCGAACCCTAACCCTAACCCTAATCCTAACCCTAACTCTAACCAGAACATGAACCCGAACACTAACACTAACCCTAACCCTAACCCGAACCCGAAACCTAACCCTAACCCTAACCCGAACCCTAACACTAACCCAAACACTAACCCGAACCCTAAAACTTACCCTAAACCTAACCCGAACCCGAACCCCAACCCTAACACTAACACTATACCTAAACCTAAACTTAACCCGGACAAGAACCCGAACCCGATCCCGAACCCTAACCCTAACCCTTACCCTAACCCTAACCATAACACGAACCCTAACCCTAATCCAAACACTAACCCTAACCCTAAACCTAACCCGAACTCACACTGAACCCGAACCCTAACCGTAACCCTAACCAGAAAACTAACACTAACCCTAACACTAACCCTAACCATAAACTTAACCCTAACCCTACCCTGAACCCTAACCCTAACCCTAACCCTACACCTAACCCTAAACCTAACCCGATCCCAAACTCGAACCCTAACCCTACCCTTAAACCTAACCCTATCCCTAAACCGAACCCGAACCGGAACCCGAAGGCTAACCCTAATCCTAACCCTAATCTTAACCCGAACAAGAACACTAAAAGTTACGCTATCGCTAAAACTAACCCTAACCATAACCCTAACATTAAACGAACCTGAAACCTAACATTAACCCTAACCCTAATTCTAAACTGAACGCTAACACTAACACTAACCCTAACACGAACCCCAACCCGAATGCGAACCGTAACCTTAACCCTAAACCTAATCCTAACCCTAACCCTATCTCTAAACCTAACACTAACCCTAATCCTAACCCTAACCCTAAGCCTAAACCTAACCCTAACCCTAACACTAACCCGAACCCGAACCCTAATCCGAACCCGAACTAGAACACAACACTATCCCGAACACTAACCCTATCCCTAAACCTAAAACCTAACCCTAACCCTAACCCGAACCCTAACCCTAACCCTAACACTAACCGGAATTCTATCCCTTAGCGGAACCCTAATCTGAACACTAACCCTAAGCCTAACCCTTACCCGAACCCTAAACATAACCCTAACCTTAATCCTAAAACTAATCCTAACCCTCAGCTGAACCCGAACCCGAACCCTAACCCTAACCCTTACCCTAAACCTAACCATAACCCGAACCCTAACCCTAACCCAAACACTAACCCTAACCCTAAACCTAACCTGAACTCAAACTGAACCCGAAGCCTAACCCTAACCCTAACCCGAAACCTAGCACTAAACCTAACACTAACCCTAACCCGAACCCGAACCCTAACCCAAACCCTAACCTTAATCCTAACCCTACCATGAACCCTAACACTAACCCTAACCCTACATCTAACCCTAAACCTAACCCGATCCCAAACCCGAAACCTAACCCTAACCTTAAACCTAACCCTATACCTAAACCGAATCCGAACCCGAACCCGAAGCCTAACCCTAATCCTAACCCTAACCTTAACCCAAACCCGAACACTAAACCTAACCCTAACCCTAACCCTAACCCTAAACGAACCCGAACCCTAACCCTAACCCTAACCCTAATTCTAAACTGAACGCTAACACTAACACTAACCCTAACACGAACCCCAACCGGAACACGAACTGTAAGCTTAACCCTAAACCTAATCCGAGCCCTAACCCTACCTCTAAACCTAACCCTAACCCTAACCCTAAACCTAAACCTAACCCGAACCCGAACCCTAACCCTAAACCTAACCCTAACCCTAACCTAACCCTAACAATAACCTTAAGCTTAATCTTAACCCTAACCCGAAACGGAAAACTAACCCGAACCCGAACCCGAACCCGAACCCGACCCGAACCCTAACGCTAAGCCACACTCTAACCCTAAACCGAACCCAAACCCTAAGCCTAACCCAAACACTAACCCTAACCCTAACCCTAACCAAAACCCTAACAATAACACTAACCCTAAACCTAACCCTAAACCTAACACTAACCCGAACCCGAACGCTAATCCGAACCCGAACTAGAACACAACCTTAACCCCAACAGTAACCCTATCCCTAACCCTAAACCCTAACCCTAAACCGAACCCGAACCCGAAACCTAACCCTAACCCTAACCCTCACCCTAACCCTAATCCTAAAAATAATCCTAACCCTTACCCGAACCCGAACCCGAACCCAAACCCTAACCTAATCAAAACCGGAACTCTAACCCTAACACTAACCCAAACAAGAACTCCAACCCGAACATGAACCGTAACCTTAACCCTAACCCTAACCCGAACCCTAACCCTAACCCTACACCTAACCCTAACCCGAACCTGAACCCGAACCCGAACCCTAGACCTAAACCTAATCCTAACCCTAACCCTAATTCGAACCCGATCCCTAAACCTTATGCTAACCCTAAACCTAACCCTAAACCTAAACCTACCCTTAACTCTAACCCTAACCCTAACCCGGACCCAAACCCTAACCCTAACCCTAAACTTAACACTAAACCTAACCCTAAACCAAACCCCAACACGAACCCTAACCGTAACCCTAAACCGAACCTTAACCATAACCCTAACACTAACCCTAAACCGAATCAGAACCCTAACCCTAACCCTAACCCTAACCCTAACACTAACCCTAACCCTAACCAAAACCCTAAAAATAACACTAAACCTAAACCTAACCTGAACCCTAACCCTAACCCTAACCCTGAATCAAACCTGAACACTAACTCTAAACCTAATCGTAACCTGAACCCTAACCCTAAAACTAACCCTAACCCTAACACTAACCGAACCCAAACCCTAATCCGAACCCGAACTAGAACACAACCCTAACCATAACCCTAATCCTATCCCTAACACTAAACCCTAAACCTAACCCTAACCCTCACCCTAACAGTAATTCTAACGCTAACCCTAACACTAACCCGAACCCTACCCCTTACCCGAACACTAATCCGAACCCTAACCCTAAGCCTAACCCTAACCTGAACCCTAACCCTAAGCCTTACCCTAACCCTAACCCAAACACTAACCCTAACCCTAAACCTAACCCGAACTCAAACTGAACCCGAACCCTAACCTTAACCTTAATCCGAAACCTAACACTAACCCTAACACTAACCCTAACCCGAACCCTTAAATAACCCTAACTCTAAACTTAATCCTAACCCTACCCTGAACCCTAACCTTAACCCTAACCCTACACCTAACCGTAAACCTAACCCGATCCCAAACCCGAACCCTAACCCTAACCTTAAACCTAACCCTTTCCCTAAACCGAACCCAAACCCGAACCCGAAGCCTAACCCTAATCCTAAGCCTAACCTTAACCCGAACCCGAACACTAAACCTAACGCTATCCATAAACCTAACACTAACCCTAAACCTAAACGAACCCGAACCCTAACCCTAACACTAACCCTAATTCTAAACTGAACGCTAACACTAACACTAACCCTAACACGAACCCCAACCCGAACACGAACCGTAACTTTAACCCTAAACCTAATCTGAACCCTAACCCTACCTCTAAACCTAACACTAACCCTAACCCTAACCCTAAACCTAAACCTAACCCGAACCCGAACCCGAACCCTAACCCTAACCCTAATTCTAACCTAACCCTAAAAATAACCTTAAGCCTAATCTTAACCCTAACCCGAAACGGAAAACTAACCCTAACCCTAACCCCACCCCGAACCCGAACCCGAACCTGAACCCTAACGCTAAGCCTAACCCTAACCCTAACCCGAACCCAAACCCTAACCCTAACCCAAACACTAACCCTAACCCTAACCAAAACCCTAACAATAACACTAACCCTAAACCTAACCCGAACCATAACCCTAAGCCTAACCATAAATCTAACCTGAACATTAACTCTAACGCTAATCCGAACCCGAACCCTAACCCTAAACCTAACCCTAACACTAACCCGAACCCGAACCCTAATCCGAACCCAATCTAGAACACAACCCTAACCCTAACACTAACCCTATCCCTAACCCTAAACCCTAACCCTAACCCGAACCCGAAACCTAACCGTAACCCTAACCTTAATCCCAACCCTAAACCGAACCCTAACCCTAACCCTAACCCGATCCCAATCCCTAACCCTAACCCTAACCCTAATACTAATCCTAACAATAACCCTAACCCGTACCCTAACCCTAACTCGAACCCTAACCCGAACCCTAAACCTAACCCTAACCCTACACCTAACCCTAACCTGAACCTGAACCCGAACCCGAACCCTAGAACTAACCCTAATCCTAAACCTAACCCTAACTGAACCCCATCCCTAAAACTTATGCTGACCCTAAACCTAACCCTAAACCTAACCCTAACTTTAACTCTAACCATAACCCTAACCCGAAAACAAACTCTAACCCTAACCCTAACCATAACACTAATCCTAACCCTAACCCGAACCCCAACCCGAACCCTAGCCGTAATCCTAAACCGAACATTAACCATAACCCTAAACCTAAACTTAAACCAAATCAGAACCCTAACCCTAACCCTAACACTAACCCTAACCCTAATCAAAACCCTAACAATAACACTAACCCTAAACCTAACCCGAACCCTAACCCTAACCCTAACCCTGAATCTAACCTGAACACAAACTCTAACCCTAATCCTAAGCCGAATCCTAACCCTAAACCTAACCCTAACCCTAAAACTAAACCAATCTCGAACCCTAACCCTAACCCTAACCCTAACCCGAACCCAACCCTAACCCTAACCCTAACCCTAACCCTAATCCGAACCCGAACCCAAGCACGAACACTAACCCTAACCCTAACCCTAAAACTAACCTGAAACCGAACACGAACCCTAACCCTAACTATAAACCTAAACTTAACCATAACCCTACCCCGAACCCGAAACCGAACCCTAAACCTAATGCTAACCCTAAACCTAATCATAACCCTAACCCTAACCCGAACCCGAACCCGAACCCTAACACTAATGCTAAACCTAACCTAACCCTAACGCTAATCCTAAACCTCACCCGAACCCGAAACCTAAACTTAACCCTAACCCTAACACTAACCCTAATCCTAACCCTAATCCTAAACCTAACCCGAACTCAAACTGAAACCGAACCCTAACCCTAATCCTAACCAGAACCCTAACACTAACCCTAAAACTAACCCTAACACGAACCCTAACAATAACCCTAACACTAACCCTAACCCTAACCTTAACCTAGTCCTAACCCGAACCTTAACCCTAACCCTAACCTGAACCCTAACACTAACAGTAACCTTAACCTAGTCCTAACCCGAACCCTAACCCCAACCCTAACCCTACACCTAACCCTAACGGTAACCCGATCCCAAACCCGAACCCTAAACCTAACCTTAAACCTAACCCTAACTCTTAACCGAACCCGAGCCCGAACCATAACTCTAATCCTAACCCTAACCTTAACTCGAACCCGAACACCAAACCTAAATCTAACCCTAACCATAACCCTAACCCGATCCCAATCCCTAACCCTAACCCTAACCCTAACACTAATACTAAACCTAACCCTAACCCGTACCCTAACCCTAACCCTAAACCGAACCCGAAACTGAAACCTCACCCTAACCCTAACCCTCACTTAACCCTAATCTTAAAAATAATCCTAACCCTTACCCGAACACGAACCCGAACCCAAAACCTAACCCTAACACAACTAGAACCCTAACCCTAAACCTAAACCTAATCCTAAACTGAACGCTAACACTACCACTAACAAGAACCCCAAACCGAACACGAAATGTAACCTTAACCCTACCCTTAACCCGAACCCTAACCCTAACCCGAACCCTACACCTAACCCTAAACCGAACCCTAACCCGAACACTAGACCTAACCCTAACCCTAACCATAACCCTAACCTTAATCCTCACCCGAACCCGAATTCGAACCCTAACCCTAACCCTAACCATAAACCTAACCCTAACCCTAACCCTAACCCTAACCCGAACCCGAACCCGAAAACTAAGCCTAACCCTAACCCTAACACTAACCTTAATCCTAACACTAATCCTAACCCTAACAATAACCCTAGCACTAACCCTAAACCTAACCCTAATCCTAACCCTCACCCGAACCCGATCCCTAAGCCTAACACTTACCCTAACCCTAACCCTAACACGAACCCCAACCCTAACACTAACACTAACCCTAAACCTAAACTTAACACGAACAAGAACCCAAACACGAACCCTAACCCTAACCTTAACCCGAATCCTAACCCAAACCCTAACTCTAATCCTAATCTTAATCCGAACCCTAACCCGAACCCTAACCCTAACCCTAACCCTACACCAAACCGTAACCCGAACCCAAACCCGAATCGTAACCCTAACCCTAAACCTAACCCTAACCCTAAACTGAAACCGAACACGAACCCGACCCCTATCCCTAATCTTAAACCTAACACTAAACCTAAACCCGAACACTAAACCTAACGCTAACCCTAAACCTAAACCTAAATCTAACCCTAACCCTAACCCTAACTCTAACCCTAACCCTAACCCTAACCCGAACCCAAACCCTAATGCTAACACTAACCCTAACACTAATCCTAACCCTAACCTGAACCCAAACCCTAACACTAACCCTAAACCTAACCCTAACCCGAACCCGAAAATTCCCCTAACCCTAACCCTCACCTAACCCTAATCCTAACAATATTCCTGACCTTTACCTGAACCCGAACCCGAACCCAAACCCGAACCCTAAACCTAACCCTAACCCTAAACCTAACACGAACCCGAACACGAACTCTAACCCTGATCCTAACTCTATACCTAACCCGAACCCGAACACTAAACCTAACGCTAACCCTAAACCCAACCCTAACCCTAAATCTAACCGTAACCGAACCCGAACCCTAACCCTAACCCAAACCCTAATTCTAAACCGAACCTTAACACTAACACTAACCCTAACACGAACCCCAACCCGAACACGAACCGTAACCTTAAGCTGAAACCTAATCCAAACCCTAACCCTACGTATAAACCTAACACTAATCCTAAACCTAACCCTAATCCTAAACCTAAACCTAATCCGAACCCGAACCCTAATCCTAACACTAACCCTAACCCTAACCTTAAGCCTAATCCTAACCCTAACCCGAACCGGAAAACTAACCCTAACGCTAACCCAAACCCGAACCCGAACCCGAATCCGAAACATAACACTAAGCCTAACCTTAACCCTTATCCGAACACAAACCCTAACCCTAACCCTGACACTAACCCTAACCCTAACAAAAACCCTAACAATAACACTAACCCTAAACCTAACCCGAACCCAAACTAAACCCGATCCCTAACCGTAACCCTAACCCGAACCAGAACAGTAACCCTAACACTAACGATAATCCGAACCCTAAACCTAAACCTAATCCTAACGTTAATCATAACCCTAACTCGAAACCCTAACCCTAAACCTAATCCTAAACCAAACGCTAACCCTGAAACCTAACAATGAAAATGGTCACAACAAACGAAAGTTTTAATCAAAAAGAACGAAATAAGGTGAGCCAAGTGGGAATGGTGTACTGATCATTACCAGAAAGTATCATCAAGATTGGGTGAAAAAATGTTTGCTGAGATTTCAGGAAACTCGCAGTTTTGAGGAAGCTTGGCAACCCCTTTCAATGAAAGTGATTTTCCTCAGTCTCTGCTTGGGGCTATATGAATAGGAAACAAAGAATAGATATAGAACTTGGAACTACTTTATTGTGCACAGTTTCATATAGGTGGCACAAACCGTGTTTGATTTAGAGATCCAACTACATGTATCCATTAGCAGAAATCAGAGTGAAACCTAAAAATGAAAACGGTCACAGCAAACAAAAGGTTGAACCTAGAAGAACGAAATTTGGTGAGCCAAGTGGGATTGGTGTACTGATCATTACATGAAAATATCATCAAGATTGTGTGAAAAAATGTTTGTAGAGATTTCAGGAAACTCGTAGTTTTGGGGAAGCTTGGCAACCGAATTCAATGAAAGTGATTTTCGCCAGTCTCTGCATAGGGCTACATCAATAGGAAACAAACCACAGAGATAGAATTTGGAACTACTTTATTGTGTCAAGTTTCATAGAGCTAGCACAAACCGTGTTTG
This sequence comes from Urocitellus parryii, assembly GCF_045843805.1. NCBI lineage: Eukaryota > Metazoa > Chordata > Mammalia > Rodentia > Sciuridae > Urocitellus > Urocitellus parryii. The sequence goes on along the minus strand of NW_027552625.1, from coordinate 55,715 downwards.
ATTTAGAGAGCCAACTACCTGTATCCATATAGGAGAAAACACAGTGAAACCTAAAAATGAAAAGGGTCACAGCAAACAAACGGATTAACCTGGAAGAACGAAATTTGTTGAGCAAAGTGGGATTGGTTTACTGATCATTACCTGAAAGTATCATCAAGATTGGGTGAAAAAATGTTTGCGGAGATTTCAGGAAACTCGTAGTTTTCAGGAAGCTTGGCAAAACCTTTCTATGAAAGTGATTTTCCTCAGTCTCTGCTTGGGGCTATATCAATTGGAAACAAACCATAGATATAGAACTTGGAACTACTTTATTTTGTCATGTTTCAAAGGGCTAGCACAATACGTGTTTGATTTAGAGTTCCAAATACAGGTATCCATATAGGAGAAAATATTGTGAAACCTAAAAATGAAAAGGGTCACAGCAAAAGAACGGTTTTCCCTAGAAGAAGGAAATTTGGTGAGCCAAGTGGGAATGGTGTACTGATCATTACCTGCAAGTATCATCAAGATTGGGTGAAAAATTGTTTGCTGAGATTTCAGGAAACTCGTAGTTTTGGGGAAGCTTGGCAACCCTTTTCAATGAAAGTGATTTTCCTCAGTCTCTGTTTGGGGCTATATCAATAGGAAACAAACCATAGAGATACAACTTGGAACTACTTTCTCGGGTCAAGTTTCAAAGAGCTAGCACAAACAGTGTTTGATTTACAGATCCAACTACATGTATCCATATAGGAGAAAACAGAGTGAAACCTAAAAATGATAAAGGTCACTGCAAATCAATGGTTTAAACTAGAAGAACGAAATTTGGTGAGCCAAGTGCGATTGGGGTACTTATCATTATCTAAAAGTATCATCAAGATTTGGTGAAAAAATGTTTGCTGAGATTTCAGGAAACTCGTGGTTTTGTGGAAGCTTGGCAACCCCTTTCAATGAAAGTGATTTTCCTCAGTCTCTGCTTGGGGCTATATCAATAGGAAACAAACCATAGAGATAGAACTTGGAACTATTTTATTGTGTCAAGTTTCAAAGAGCTAGCAAAAACCGTGTTTGATTTAGAGTTCCAACTACATGTATCCATATAGGAGACAACAGATTGAAACCTAAAAATGATAAAGGTCACTGAAAACGAATGGTTTATCCTAGAAGAACGAAATTTGGTGAGCCAAGGGGGATTGGTGAACTGATCATTACCTGAAAGGATCATCAAGATTGGGTGAAAAAATATTTGCTGAAATTTCAGGAAACTCGTAGTTTTGGGGAAGCATGGCAACCCTTTTTAATGAAAGTGATTTTCGCCAGTCTCTACTTAGGGCTACATCAATATGAAACAAACCATATATACAGAACTTGGAACTATTTTATTGGGTAAAGTTTCGAAGAGGTAGCAGAAACAGTGTTTGATGTAGAGTTCCCAAAACATGTATGCACATAGGAGAAAACAGTGAAACCTAAAAATGAAAACGGTTACTGCAAACGCACGGTTTAACCTAGAAGAACGAAATTTGGTGAGCCAACTGGGATTAGTGTACTGATCATTACCTGCAAGTATCATCAAGATTGGGTGAAAAAATATTTGCTGATATTTCAGAACACTCGTACATTTTTGGAAGCTTGGCAACCCCTTTCAACTAACGTGATTCTCGTCAGTCTCTGCGTGGTGCTACTTCAATAGGACACAAACCATAGTGATAGAACTTGGAATTACATTATTGTGCCATGTTTCAAAGAGCTAGCACAAACCGTGTTTGATTTAGAGTTCCAAATACATGTATCCATATAGGAGAAAACAGAGTGAAACCTAAAAATGAAAACGGTTACTGCAATGGAACGGTTTAACCTAGAAGAACGAAATTTGGTGAGCCAACTGGGACTGGTGTACTGATCATTACCTGCAAATATTGTCAAGATTGGGTGAAAAAATGTTTGCTGAGATTTCAGAAAACTCGTAGTTTTTTGGAAGCTTGGCAACCCCTTTCAATGAAAGTGATTCTCGTCAGTCTCTGCTTGGGGCTACTTCAATAGGACTCAAACCATAGCAATAGAACTTGGAACTACATTATTGTGCCAAGTTTCAAAGAGCTAGCACAATCCGTGTTTGATTTAGAGTTCCAACTATATGTATCCATATAGGAGAAAACAGAGTGAAACCTAAACATGAAAACGGTTACTGCAAAGGAACGGTTTAACCGAGAAGAACGAAATTTGGTGAGCCAGGTGGGATTCGTGTACTGATCATTACCTGCAAGTATCATCAAGATTGGGTGAAAAAATGTTTGCTGAGATTTCAGAACACTCGTAGATTTTTGGAAGCTTGGCAGCCCCTTTCAATGAAAGTGATTCTCGTCAGTCTGCTTGGGGCTACTTCAATAGGACACAAAACATAGCGATAGAACTTGGAACTACATTATTGTGCCAAGTTTCAAAGAGCTGGAACAAACCGTGTTTGATTTAGAGTTCCAAATATAGGAGAAAACAGAGTGAAACCTACACATGAAATCGGTTACTGCAAAGGAACGGTTTAACCTAGAAGAACGAAATTTGATGAGCGATTTGGGATTGGTGTATTGATCATTACCTGCAAGCATCATCTACATTGGGTGAAAAAATGTTTGCTGAGATTTCAGGAAACTCGTAGTTTTTTGGAAGCTTGGCAACCCCTTTCAATGAAAGTGATTCTCGTCAGTATCTGCTTGGGGCTACTTCAATAGGACAAAAACCATAGCAATAGAACTTGGAACTACATTATTGTGCCAAGTTTCAAAGAGCTAGCAAAAACCGTGTTTGATTTAGAGTTCCAAATACATTTATCCATGTAAGAGAAAACAGAGTGAAACCTAAACATGAAAACGGTTACTGCAAAGGAACGGTTTAACCAAGAAGAACGAAATTTGGTGAGCCAAGTGGGATTGGTGTACTGATCATTACCTGCAAGTATCATCAAGATTGGGTGAAAAAATGTTTGCTGAGATTTCAGGAAACTCGTAGTTTTCTGGAAGCTTGGCAACCCCTTTCAATGAAAGTGATTCTCGTCAGTCTCTGCTTGGGGCTACTTCAATAGGACACAAACCAAATGATAGAACTTGGAACTACATTATTGTGCCAAGTTTCAAAGAGCTAGCACAAATCGTGTTTGATTTAGAGTTCCAACTACATGTATCCATATAGGAGAAAACAGAGTGAAACCTAAACATGAAAACGGTTACTGCAAAGGAAAGGTTTAACTAGAAGAACGAAATTTGGAGAGCCAAGTGGGATTGGTGTACTGATCATTACCTGCCAGTATCATCAAGATTGGGTGAAAAAATGGTTGATGAGATTTCAGGAAACTCGTAGTTTTTTGGAAACTTGGCAAACCCTTTCAATGAAAGTGATGCTCGTCAGTCTCTGCTTGGGGCTACTTCAATAGGACACAAAACATAGCGATAGAACTTGGACCTACATTATTGTGCCAAGTTTCAAAGAGCTAGCAAAAACCGTGTTTGATTTAGAGTTCCAAATACATGTATCCATATAGGAGAAAACAGAGTGAAACCTAAACAGAATCCGGTTCTTGCAAAGGAAAGGTTTAAACTAGAAGAACGAAATTTGGTGAGCCAAGTGGGATTGGTGTACTGATCATTACCTGCAAGAATCATCAAGATTGGGTGAAAAAATGTTTGCTGAGATTTCAGGAAACTCGTAGTTTTTGGAAGCTTGGCAACCCCTTTCAATGAAAGTGATTCTCCTCAGTCTCTGCATGGGGCTACATCAATAGGACACAAACCATCTGATAGAACTTGGAACTAGATTATTGTGCCAAGTTTCAAAGAGCTAGCACAAACCGTGTTTGATTTAGAGTTCCAACTACATGTATCCATATAGGAGACAACAGAGTGAAACCTAAACATGAAACCGGTTCCTGCAAAGGAAAGGTTTAACTTGAAGAACGAAATTTGGAGAGCCAAGTGGGATTGGTGTACTGATCATTACCTGCCAGTATCATCAAGATTGGGTGAAAAAATGGTTGATGAGATTTCAGGAAACTCGTAGTTTTTTGGAAGCTTGGCAAACCCTTTCTTTGAAAGTGATTCTCGTCAGTCTCTGCTTGGGGCTACTTCAATAGGACACAATCCATAGCGATAGAACTTGGAACTACATTATTGTGCCAAGTTTCAAAGAGCTAGCACAATCCGTGTTTGATTTAGAGTTCCAACTATATGTATCCATATAGGAGAAAACAGAGTGAAACCTAAACATGAAAACGGTTACTGCAAATGAACGGTTTAACCGAGAAGAACGAAATTTGGTGAGCCAGGTGGGATTCGTGTACTGATCATTACCTGCAACTATCATCAAGATTGGGTGAAAAAATGTTTGCTGAGATTTCAGAACACTCGTAGATTTTTGGAAGTTTGGCAACCCCTTTCAATGAAAGTGATTCTCGTCAGTCTCTGCTTGGGGCTACTTCAATAGGACACAATCCATAGCGATAGAACTTGGAACTACATTAATGTGCCAAGTTTCAAAGAGCTAGCACAAACCGTGTTTGATTTAGACTTCCAACTACATGTATCCATATAGGAGAAAACAGAGTAAAACCTAAACATGAAACCGGTTCCTGCAAAGGAAAGGTTTAACCTAGAAGAACAAAATTTGGTGAGCCAGTGGGATTGGTACACTGATCATTACCTGCTAGTATCATCAAGATTTGGTGAAAAAATGTTTGCTGAGGTTTCAGGAAACTAGTAGATTTTGGAAGCTTGGCAACCCCTTTCAATGAAAGTGATTCTCGTCAGTCTCTGCTTGGGGCTTCTTCAATAGGAAACAAACCGTAGCGATAGAACTTGGAACTACATTATTGTGCCAAGTTTCAAAGAGCTAACACAAACCGTGTTTGATTTAGAGTTCCAACTACATGTATCCATATAGGAGAAAACAGAGTGAAACCTAAACATGAAACCGGTTCCTGCAAAGGAACGGTTTAAACGGGAAGAACGAAATTTGGTGAGCCCAGTGGGATTGGTGTACTGATCATTACCTGCAAGAATCATCAAGATTGGGTGAAAAAATGTTTGCTGAGATTTCAGGAAACTCGTAGATTTTTGGAAGCTTAGCAACCCCTTTCAATGAAAGTGATTCTCGTCAGTCTCTGCTTGGGGCTACTTCAATAGGGCACAAATCATAGCGATAGAACTTGGAACTACATTATTGTGCCAAGTTTCACAGAGCTAGCACAAACCGTGTTTGATTTAGAGTTCTAAATACATGTATCCATATAGGAGAAAACAGAGTGAAACCTAAACATGAAACCGGTTCTTGCAAAGGAACGGTTTAAACTGGAAGAACGAAATTTGGTGAGCCAAGTGGGATTGGTGTACTGATCATTACCTGCAAGTATCATCAAGATTGGGTGAAAAAATGTTTGATGAGATTTCAGGAACCTCGTAGTTTTTTGGAAGCTTGGCAACCCCTTTCAATGAAAGTGATTCTCCTCAGTCTGCTTGGGGCTACTTCAATAGGACACAAACCATAGCGATGGAACTTGGAAATACATTATTGTGCCAAGTTTCAAAGAGCTGGAACAAACCGTGTTTGATTTAGAGTTCCAACTATAGGAGAAAACAGAGTGAGGCTACACATGAAATCGGTTACTGCAAAGGAACGGTTTAACCTAGAAGAACGAAATTTGGTGAGCGATTTGGGATTGGTGTACTGATCATTACCTGCAAGCATCATCTACATTGGGTGAAAAAATGTTTGCTGAGATTTCAGGAAACTCGTAGTTTTTTGGAAGCTTGGCAACCCCTTTCAATGAAAGTGATTCTCGTCAGTATCTGCTTGGGGCTACTTCAATAGGACACAAACCATAGCAATAGAACTTGGAACTACATTATTGTACCAAGTTTCAAAGAGCTAGCAAAAACCGTGTTTGATTTAGAATTCCAAATACATTTATCCATGTAAGAGAAAACAGAGTGAAACCTAAACATGAAAACGGTTACTGCAAAGGAACGGTTTAACCAAGAAGAACGAAATTTGGTGAGCCAAGTGGGATTGGTGTAGTGATCATTACCTGCAAGTATCATCAAGATTGGGTGAAAAAATGTTTGCTGAGATTTCAGGAAACTCGTAGTTTTCTGGAAGCTTGGCAACCCCTTTCAATGAAAGTGATTCTCGTCAGTCTCTGCTTGGGGCTAATTCAATAGGACACAAACCATCTGATAGAACTTGGAACTACATTATTGTGCCAAGTTTCAAAGAGCTAGCACAAATCGTGTTTGATTTAGAGTTCCAACTACATGTATCCATATAGGAGAAAACAGAGTGAAACCTAAACATGAAAACGGTTACTGCAAAGGAAAGGTTTAACTAGAAGAACGAAATTTGGAGAGCCAAGTGGGATTGGTGTACTGATCATTACCTGCCAGTATCATCAAGATTGGGTGAAAAAATGGTTGATGAGATTTCAGGAAACTCGTAGTTTTATGGAAACTTGGCAAACCCTTTCAATGAAAGTGATTCTCGTCAGTCTCTGCTTGGGGCTACTTCAATAGGACACAAAACATAGCGATAGAACTTGGACCTACATTATTGTGCCAAGTTTCAAAGAGCTAGCAAAAACCGTGTTTGATTTAGAGTTCCAAATACATGTATCCATATAGGAGAAAACAGAGTGAAACCTAAACATGAAAAGGGTTACTGCAAAGGAATGGTTTAAGGTATAAGAACGAAATTCGGAGAGCCCAGTGGGATTGGAGTACTGATCATTACCTGCAAGAATCATCAAGATTGGGTGAAAAAATGTTTGCTGAGATTTCAGGAAACTCGTAGTTTTTGGAAGCTTGGCAACCCCTTTCAATGAAAGTGATTCTCGTCAGTCTCTGCTTGGGGCTACTTCAATAGGACACAAACCATCTGATAGAACTTGGAACTAGATTATTGTGCCAAGTTTTAAAGAGCTAGCACAAACCGTGTTTGATTTAGAGTTCCAACTACATGTATCCATATAGGAGACAACAGAGTGAAACCTAAACATGAAACCGGTTCCTGCAAAGGAAAGGTTTAACTTGAAGAACGAAATTTGGAGAGCCAAGTGGGATTGGTGTACTGATCATTACCTGCCAGTATCATCAAGATTGGGTGAAAAAATGGTTGATGAGATTTCAGGAAACTCGTAGTTTTTTGGAAGCTTGGCAACCCCTTTCAATGAAAGTGATTCTCGTCATTCTCTGCTTGGGGCTACTTCAATAGGACACAATCCATAGCGATAGAACTTGGAACTACATTAATGTGCCAAGTTTCAAAGAGCTAGCACAAACCGTGTTTGATTTAGACTTCCAACTACATGTATCCATATAGGAGAAAACAGAGTGAAACCTAAACATGAAACCGGTTCCTGCAAAGGAAAGGTTTAACCTAGAAGAACAAAATTTGGTGAGCCAATGGGATTGCTACACTGATCATTACCTGCTAGTATCATCAAAATTTGGTGAAAAAATGTTTGCTGAGGTTTCAGGAAACTAGTAGATTTTGGAAGCTTGGCAACCCCTTTCAATGAAAGTGATTCTCGTCAGTCTCTGCTATGGGCTTCTTCAATAGGACACAAACCGTAGCGATAGAACTTGGAACTACATTATTGTGCCAAGTTTCAAAGAGCTAGCACAAACCGTGTTTGATTTAGAGTTCCAACTACATGTATCCATATAGGAGAAAACAGAGTGAAACCGAAACATGAAACCGGTTCCTGCAAAGGAACGGTTTAAACGGGAAGAACGAAATTTGGTGAACCCAGTGGGATTGGTGTTCTGATCATTACCTGCAAGAATCATCAAGATTGGGTGAAAAAATGTTTGCTGAGATTTCAGGAAACTCGTAGTTTTTTGGAAGCTTAGCAACCCCTTTCAATGAAAGTGATTCTCGTCAGTCTCTGCTTGGGGCTACTTCAATAGGGCACAAACCATAGCGAAGAACTTGGAACTACATTATTGTGCCAAGTTTCAAAGAGCTAGCACAAACCGTGTTTGATTTAGAGTTCTAAATACATGTATCCATATAGGAGAAAACAGAGTGAAACCTAAACATGAAACCGGTTCCTGCAAAGGAAAGGTTTAAACTGGAAGAACGAAATTTGGTGAGCCAAGTGGGATTGGTGTACTGATCATTACCTGCAAGTATCATCAAGATTGGGTGAAAAAATGTTTGCTGAGATTTCAGGAACCTCGTAGTTTTTTGGAAGCTTGGCAACCCCTTTCAATGAAAGTGATTCTCCTCAGTCTCTGCATGGGGCTACATCAATAGGACACAAACCATAGCGATAGAACTTGGAACTACATTATTGTGCCAAGTTTCAAAGAGCTAGCACAAACCGTGTTTGATTTAGAGTTCCAACTACATGTATCCATATAGGAGAAAACAGAGTGAAACCTAAACATGAAAACGGTTACTGCAAAGAAGGGTTTAACTGAGAAGAACGAAATTTGGAGAGCCCAGTGGGATTGGTGTACTGATCATTACCTGCAAGTATCATCAAGATTGGGTGAAATAAAGTTTGCTGAGATTTCAGGACACTCTTAATTTTTTGGAAGCGTGGCAACCTCTTTCAATGATAGTGTTTCCGTCACTCTCTGCTTCGGGCTACTTCAGTAGGACACAATCCATAGTGATAGAACTTGGAACTACATTATTGTGCCAAGTTTCAAAGAGCTAGCACAAACCGTGTTTGATTTAGAGTTATAAAATTCATGTATCCATATAGGAGAAAACAGAGTGAAACCTAAACATGAAACTGGTTCTTGCAAAGGAACGGTTTAAACTGGAAGAACAAAATTTGGTGAGCCAAGTGGGATTGGTGTACTTATCATTACCTGCAAGTATCATCAAGATTGGGTGAAAAAATGTTTGCTGAGATTTCAGAACACTCGTAGATTTTTGGAAGCTTGGCAGCCCCTTTCAATGAAAGTGATTCTCGTCAGTCTGCTTGGGGCTACTTCAATAGGACACAAACCATAGCGATAGAACTTGGAACTACATTATTGTGCCAAGTTTCAAAGAGCTGGAACAAACCGTGTTTGATTTAGAGTTCCAAATATAGGAGAAAACAGAGTGAAACCTACACATGAAATCGGTTACTGCAAAGGAACGGTTTAACCTAGAAGAACGAAATTTGATGAGCGATTTGGGATTGGTGTACTGATCATTACCTGCAAGCATCATCTACATTGGGTGAAAAAATGTTTGCTGAGATTTCAGGAAACTCGTAGTTTTTTGGAAGCTTGGCAACCCCTTTCAATGAAAGTGATTCTCGTCAGTATCTGCTTGGGGCTACTTCAATAGGACACAAACCATAGCAATAGAACTTGGAACTACATTATTGTGCCAAGTTTCAAAGAGCTAGCAAAAACCGTGTTTGATTTAGAGTTCCAAATACATTTATCCATGTAAGAGAAAACAGAGTGAAACCTAAACATGAAAACGGTTACTGCAAAGGAACGGTTTAACCAAGAAGAACGAAATTTGGTGAGCCAAGTGGGATTGGTGTACTGATCATTACCTGCAAGTATCATCAAGATTGGGTGAAAAAATGTTTGCTGAGATTTCAGGAAAATCGTAGTTTTCTGGAAGCTTGGCAACCCCTTTCAATGAAAGTGATTCTCGTCAGTCTCTGCTTGGGGCTACTTCAATAGGACACAAACCAAATGATAGAACTTGGAACTACATTATTGTGCCAAGTTTCAAAGAGCTAGCACAAATCGTGTTTGATTTAGAGTTCCAACTACATGTATCCATATAGGAGAAAACAGAGTGAACCCTAAACATGAAAACGGTTACTGCAAAGGAAAGGTTTAACTAGAAGAACGAAATTTGGAGAGCCAAGTGGGATTGGTGTACTGATCATTACCTGCCAGTATCATCAAGATTGGGTGAAAAAATGGTTGATGAGATTTCAGGAAACTCGTAGTTTTTTGGAAACTTGGCAAACCCTTTCAATGAAAGTGATGCTCGTCAGTCTCTGCTTGGGGCTACTTCAATAGGACACAAAACATAGCGATAGAACTTGGACCTACATTATTGTGCCAAGTTTCAAAGAGCTAGCAAAAACCGTGTTTGATTTAGAGTTCCAAATACATGTATCCATATAGGAGAAAACAGAGTGAAACCTAAACAGAATCCGGTTCCTGCAAAGGAAAGGTTTAAACTAGAAGAACGAAATTTGGTGAGCCAAGTGGGATTGGTGTACTGATCATTACCTGCAAGAATCATCAAGATTGGGTGAAAAAATGTTTGCTGAGATTTCAGGAAACTCGTAGTTTTTGGAAGCTTGGCAACCCCTTTCAATGAAAGTGATTCTCGTCAGTCTCTGCTTGGGGCTACTTCAATAGGGCACAAACCATCTGATAGAACTTGGAACTAGATTATTGTGCCAAGTTTCAAAGAGCTAGCACAAACCGTGTTTGATTTAGAGTTCCAACTACATGTATCCATATAGGAGACAACAGAGTGAAACCTAAACATGAAACCGGTTCCTGCAAAGGAAAGGTTTAACTTGAAGAACGAAATTTGGAGAGCCAAGTGGGATTGGTGTACTGATCATTACCTGCCAATATCATCAAGATTGGGTGAAAAAATGGTTGATGAGATTTCAGGAAACTCGTAGTTTTTTGGAAGCTTGGCAAACCCTTTCTTTGAAAGTGATTCTCGTCAGTCTCTGCTTGGGGCTACTTCAATAGGACACAATCCATAGCGATAGAACTTGGAACTACATTATTGTGCCAAGTTTCAAAGAGCTAGCACAATCCGTGTTTGATTTAGAGTTCCAAATACATGTATCCATATAGAAGAAAACAGAGTGAAACCTAAACATGAAAACGGTTACTGCAAAGGAACGGTTTAACCGAGAAGAACGAAATTTGGTGAGCCAGGTGGGATTCGTGTACTGATCATTACCTGCAACTATCATCAAGATTGGGTGAAAAAATGTTTGCTGAGATTTCAGAACACTCGTAGATTTTTGGAAGTTTGGCAACCCCTTTCAATGAAAGTGATTCTCGTCAGTCTCTGCTTGGGGCTACTTCAATAGGACACAATCCATAGCGATAGAACTTGGAACTACATTAATGTGCCAAGTTTCAAAGAGCTAGCACAAACCGTGTTTGATTTAGACTTCCAACTACATGTATCCATATAGGAGAAAACAGAGTAAAACCTAAACATGAAACCGGTTCCTGCAAAGGAAAGGTTTAACCTAGAAGAACAAAATTTGGTGAGCCAATGGGATTGGTACACTGATCATTACCTGCTAGTATCATCAAGATTTGGTGAAAAAATGTTTGCTGAGGTTTCAGGAAACTAGTAGATTTTGGAAGCTTGGCAACCCCTTTCAATGAAAGTGATTCTCGTCAGTCTCTGCTTGGGGCTTCTTCAATAGGAAACAAACCGTAGCGATAGAACTTGGAACTACATTATTGTGCCAAGTTTCAAAGAGCTAACACAAACCGTGTTTGATTTAGTGTTCCAACTACATGTATCCATATAGGAGAAAACAGAGTGAAACCTAAACATGAAACCGGTTCCTGCAAAGGAACGGTTTAAACGGGAAGAACGAAATTTGGTGAGCCCAGTGGGATTGGTGTACTGATCATTACCTGCAAGAATCATCACGATTGGGTGAAAAAATGTTTGCTGAGATTTCAGGAAACTCGTAGATTTTTGGAAGCTTAGCAACCCCTTTCAATGAAAGTGATTCTCGTCAGTCTCTGCTTGGGGCTACTTCAATAGGGCACAAATCATAGCGATAGAACTTGGAACTACATTATTGTGCCAAGTTTCACAGAGCTAGCACAAACCGTGTTTGATTTAGAGTTCTAAATACATGTATCCATATAGGAGAAAACAGAGTGAAACCTAAACATGAAACCGGTTCTTGCAAAGGAACGTTTTAAACTGGAAGAACGAAATTTGGTGAGCCAAGTGGGATTGGTGTACTGATCATTACCTGCAAGTATCATCAAGATTGGGTGAAAAAATGTTTGATGAGATTTCAGGAACCTCGTAGTTTTTTGGAAGCTTGGCAACCCCTTTCAATGAAAGTGATTCTCCTCAGTCTCTGCATGGGGCTACATCAATAGGACACAAACCATAGCGATAGAACTTGGAACTACATTATTGTGCCAAGTTTCAAAGAGCTAGCACAAACCGTGTTTGATTTAGAGTTCCAACTACATGTATCCATATAGGAGAAAACAGAGTGAAACCTAAACATGAAAACGGTTACTGCAAAGAAGGGTTTAACCGAGAAGAATGAAATTTGGAGAGCCCAGTGGGATTGGTGTACTGATCTTTACCTGCAAGTATCATCAAGATTGGGTGAAATAAAGTTTGCTGAGATTTCAGAAACTGGTAGTTTTTTGGAAGCTTGGCAACCTCTTTCAATGATAGTGTTTCCGTCACTCTCTGCTTTGGGCTACTTCAATAGGACACAATCCATAGTGATAGAACTTGGAACTACATTATTGTGCCAACTTTCAAAGAGCTAGCACAAACCGTGTTTGATTTAGGGTTATAAAACACATGTATCCATATAGGAGAAAACAGAGTGAAACCTAAACATGAAACTGGTTCTTGCAAAGGAACGGTTTAAACTGGAAGAACGAAATTTGGTGAACCAAGTGGGATTGGTGTACTTATCATTACCTGCAAGTATCATCAAGTTTGGGTGAAAAAATGTTTGCTGAGATTTCAGAACACTCGTAGATTTTTGGAAGCTTGGCAACACCTTTCAATGAAAGTGATTCTCGTCAGTCTGCTTGGGGCTACTTCAATAGGACACAAACCATAGCGATGGAACTTGGAACTACATTATTGTGCCAAGTTTCAAAGAGCTGGAACAAACCGTGTTTGATTTAGAGTTCCAACTATAGGAGAAAACAGAGTGAGGCTACACATGAAATCGGTTACTGCAAAGGAACGGTTTAACCTAGAAGAACGAAATTTGGTGAGCGATTTGGGATTGGTGTACTGATCATTACCTGCAAGCATCATCTACATTGGGTGAAAAAATGTTTGCTGAGATTTCAGGAAACTCGTAGTTTTTTGGAAGCTTGGCAACCCCTTTCAATGAAAGTGATTCTCGTCAGTATCTGCTTGGGGCTACTTCAATAGGACACAAACCATAGCGATAGAACTTGGAACTACATTATTGTACCAAGTTTCAAAGAGCTAGCAAAAACCGTGTTTGATTTAGAGTTCCAAATACATTTATCCATGTAAGAGAAAACAGAGTGAAACCTAAACATGAAAACGGTTACTGCAAAGGAACGGTTTAACCAAGAAGAACGAAATTTGGTGAGCCAAGTGGGATTGGTGTAGTGATCATTACCTGCAAGTATCATCAAGATTGGGTGAAAAAATGTTTGCTGAGATTTCAGGAAACTCGTAGTTTTCTGGAAGCTTGGCAACCCCTTTCAATGAAAGTGATTCTCGTCAGTCTCTGCTTGGGGCTAATTCAATAGGACACAAACCATCTGATAGAACTTGGAACTACATTATTGTGCCAAGTTTCAAAGAGCTAGCACAAATCGTGTTTGATTTAGAGTTCCAACTACATGTATCCATATAGGAGAAAACAGAGTGAAACCTAAACATGAAAACGGTTACTGCAAAGGAAAGGTTTAACTAGAAGAACGAAATTTGGAGAGCCAAGTGGGATTGGTGTACTGATCATTACCTGCCAGTATCATCAAGATTGGGTGAAAAAATGGTTGATGAGATTTCAGGAAACTCGTAGTTTTATGGAAACTTGGCAAACCCTTTCAATGAAAGTGATTCTCGTCAGTCTCTGCTTGGGGCTACTTCAATAGGACACAAAACATAGCGATAGAACTTGGACCTACATTATTGTGCCAAGTTTCAAAGAGCTAGCAAAAACCGTGTTTGATTTAGAGTTCCAAATACATGTATCCATATAGGAGAAAACAGAGTGAAACCTAAACATGAAACCGGTTCCTGCAAAGGAAAGGTTTAACTTGAAGAACGAAATTTGGAGAGCCAAGTGGGATTGGTGTACTGATCATTACCTGCCAGTATCATCAAGATTGGGTGAAAAAATGGTTGATGAGATTTCAGGAAACTCGTAGTTTTTTGGAAGCTTGGCAACCCCTTTCAATTAAAGTGATTCTCGTCAGTCTCTGCTTGGGGCTACTTCAATAGGACACAATCCATAGCGATAGAACTTGGAACTACATTAATGTGCCAAGTTTCAAAGAGCTAGCACAAACCGTGTTTGATTTAGACTTCCAACTACATGTATCCATATAGGAGAAAACAGAGTGAAACCTAAACATGAAACCGGTTCCTGCAAAGGAAAGGTTTAACCTAGAAGAACAAAATTTGGTGAGCCAATGGGATTGCTACACTGATCATTACCTGCTAGTATCATCAAGATTTGGTGAAAAAATGTTTGCTGAGGTTTCAGGAAACTAGTAGATTTTGGAAGCTTGGCAACCCCTTTCAATGAAAGTGATTCTCGTCAGTCTCTGCTATGGGCTTCTTCAATAGGACACAAACCGTAGCGATAGAACTTGGAACTACATTATTGTGCCAAGTTTCAAAGAGCTAGCACAAACCGTGTTTGATTTAGAGTTCCAACTACATGTATCCATATAGGAGAAAACAGAGTGAAACCGAAACATGAAACCGGTTCCTGCAAAGGAACGGTTTAAACGGGAAGAACGAAATTTGGTGAACCCAGTGGGATTGGTGTTCTGATCATTACCTGCAAGAATCATCAAGATTGGGTGAAAAAATGTTTGCTGAGATTTCAGGAAACTCGTAGTTTTTTGGAAGCTTAGCAACCCCTTTCAATGAAAGTGATTCTCGTCAGTCTCTGCTTGGGGCTACTTCAATAGGGCACAAACCATAGCGAAGAACTTGGAACTACATTATTGTGCCAAGTTTCAAAGAGCTAGCACAAACCGTGTTTGATTTAGAGTTCTAAATACATGTATCCATATAGGAGAAAACAGAGTGAAACCTAAACATGAAACCGGTTACTGCAAAGAAGGGTTTAACTGAGAAGAACGAAATTTGGAGAGCCCAGAGGAATTGGTGTACTGATCATTACCTGCAAGTATCATCAAGATTGGGTGAAATAAAGTTTGCTGAGATTTCAGGAAACTGGTAGTTTTTTGGAAGCTTGGCAACCTCTTTCAATGATAGTGTTTCCGACACTCTCTGCTTCGGGCTACTTCAATAGGACACAATCCATAGTGATAGAACTTGGAACTACATTATTGTGCCAAGTTTCAAAGAGCTAGCACAAACCGTGTTTGATTTAGAGTTATAAAATACATGTATCCATATAGGAGAAAACAGAGTGAAACCTAAACATGAAACTGGTTCTTGCAACGGAACGGTTTAAACTGGAAGAACGAAATTTGGTGAGCCAAGTGGGATTGGTGTACTGATCATTACCTGCAAGTATCATCAAGATTGGGTGAAAAAATGTTTGCTGAGATTTCAGAACACTCGTAGATTTTTGGAAGCTTGGCAACCCCTCTCAATGAAAGTGATTCTCGTCAGTCTGCTTGGGGCTACTTCAATAGGACACAAACCATAGCGATAGAACTTGACTACATTATTGTGCCAAGTTTCAAAGAGCTGGAACAAACCGTGTTTGATTTAGAGTTCCAACTATAGGAGAAAACAGAGTGAAAGCTAAACATGAAATCGGTTACTGCAAAGGAACGGTTTAACCTAGAAGAACGAAATTTGGTGAGCGATATGGGATTGGTGTACTGATCATTACCTGCAAGCATCATCTACATTGGGTGAAAAAATGTTTGCTGAGATTTCAGGAAACTCGTAGTTTTTTGGAAGCTTGGCAACCCCTTTCAATGAAAGTGATTCTCGTCAGTCTCTGCTTGGGGCTACTTCAATAGGATACAACTTGGAACTATATTATTGTGCCAAGTTTCAAAGACCTAGCACAAACCGTGTTTGATTTAGAGTTCCAACTACATGTATCCATATAGGAGAAAACAGAGTGAAACCTAAACATGAAAACGGTTCCTGGAAAGGAACGGTTTAACCGAGAAGAACGAAATTTGGTGAGTCAAGTTGGATTGGTGTACTGATCATTACCTGCAAGTATCATCAACATTGGGAGAAAAAATGTTTGCTGAGATTTCAGGAAAATCATAGATTTTTGGAAGCTTGGCAACCCCTTTCAATGAAAGTGATTCTCATCAGTCTCTGCTTTTGGCTACTTCAATAGGACACAAATCATAGCGATAGAACTTAGAACTACATTATTGTGCCAAGTTTCAAAGAGCTAGCACAAACCGTGTTTGATTTAGAGTTCCAACTACATGTATCCATATAGGAGAAAACAGAGTGAAACCTAAACATGAAAACGGTTCCTGAAAAGGAACGGTTTAACCGAGAAGAACAAAATTTGGTGAGCCAAGTGGGATTGGTGTACTGATCATTACCTGCAAGTATCATCAAGATTGGGTGAAAAAATGTTTGCTGTGATTTCAGGAAAATCGTAGTTTATTGGAAGCTTGGCAACCCGTTTCAATGAAAGTGATTCTCGTCAGTCTCTGCTTGGTGCTACTTCAATAGGACACAAACCATAGCGATAGAACTTGGAACTACATTATTGTGCCAAGTTTCAAAGAGCTAGCACAAACCGTGTTTGATTTAGAGTTCCAACTACATGTATCCATATAGGAGAAAACAGAGTGAAACCTAAACATGAATACGTTTCCTGCAAAGGAACGGTTTAACCGAGAAGTACGAAATTTTGTGAGCCAAGTGGGATTGGTGTACTGATCATTACCTGCAAGTATCATCAAGATTGGGTGAAAAAATGTTTGCTGAGATTTCAGGAAACTCGTAGTTTTTTGGAAGCTTGGCAACCCCTTTCAATGCAAGTTATTCTCGTCAGTCTATGCTTGGGGCTACTTCAATAGGACACAAACCATAGCGATAGAACTTGGAACTACATTATTGTGCCAAGTTTCAAAGAGCTAGCACAAACCGTTGTTGATTTGAGTTCCAACTACACGTATCCATATAGGAGAAAACAGAGTGAAACCTAAACATGAAAACGTTTCCTGCAAAGGAACGGTTTAAACTAGAAGAACGAAATTTGGTGAGCCAAGTGGGTTTGGTGTACTGATCTTTACCTGCAAGTATCATCAAGATTGGGTGAAAAAATATTTGCTGAGATTTCAGGAAACTCGTAGTTTTGGGGGAGCTTGGGAACCCCTTTCAATGAAAGTGATTCTCGTCAGTCTCTGCTTGGGTTTACTTCAATAGGACACAAACCATAGGGATAGAACTTGGAACTACATTATTGTGCCAAGTTTCAAAGAGCTAGCACAAACCGTGTTTGATTTAGAGTTCCAACTACATGTATCCATATAGGAGAAAACAGAGAGATACCTAAACATGAAAACAGTTCCTGGAAAGGAACGGTTTAACCGAGAAGAACGAAATTTGGTGAGCCAAGTGGGATTGGTGTATTCATCATTACCTGCATGTATCATCATGATTGGGTGAAAAAAGGTTTGCTGAGATTTCAGGAAACTCGTTTTTTTTTTTTTTTTTTTTCGAAGCTTGGCAACCCCTTTCAATGAAAGTGATTCTCGTCAGTCTCTGGTTGGGGCTACTTCAATAGGACACAAACCATAGCGATAGATCTTGGAACTGCATTATTGTGCCAAGTTTCAAAGAGCTAGCACAAACTGTGTTTGATTTACAGTTCCAACTACATGTATACATATAGGAGAAAACAGAGTGAAACCTAAACGTGAAAATGGTTCCTGCATAGGAACGGTTTACTAGAAGAACGAAATTTGGTCAGGAAGTGGGATTGGTGTACTGATCATTACCTACAATATCATCAACATTGGGAGAAAAAATGTTTGCTGAGATTTCAGGAAACTCGTAGTTTTTTGGAAGCTTGTCAACATCTTTCAATGAAAGTGATTCTCGTCAGTCTCTGCTTGGGGCTACTTCAATAGGACACAAACCATAGCGATAGAACTTGGAACTACATTATTGTGCCAACTTTCAAAGAGCTTGCACAAACCGTGTTTGATTTAGAGTTCCAACTACATGTATCCATATAGGAGAAAACAGAGTGAATCCTAAACATGAAAACGGTTCCTGCAAAGGAACGGTTTAACCGAGAAGAACGAAATTTGGTGAGCCAAGTGGGATTGGTGTACTGATCATTACCTGCAAGTATCATCAAAATTGGGGGAAAAAATGTTTGCTGAGATTTCAGGAAACTCGTACTTTTTTGGAAGCTTGGCAACCCTTTTCAATGAAAGTGATTATCGTCAGGCTCTGCTTGGGGCTACTTCAATAGGACAAATACCATAGCGACAGAACATGGAAGTACATTATTGTGCCAAGTTTCAAAGAGCTAGCACAAACCGTGTTTGATTTAGAGTTCCAACTACATGTATCCATATAGGAGAAAACAGAGTGAAACCTATATATGAAAATGGTTACTGCAAAGGAACGGTTTAACCTAGAAGAACGAAATTTGGTGATCCAAGTTAGATGGGTGTATTGATCATTACCTGCAAGTATCACCACGATTGGGTGAAAAAATGTTTGTTGAGATTTCAGGAAACTCGTAGTTTTTTGGAAGCTTGGCAACCCCTTTCAATGAAAGTGATTCTCGTCAGTCTCTGGTAGGGGCTACTTCAATAGGACACAAACCATAGGGATAGATCTTGGAACTACATTATTGTGCCAAGTTTCAAAGAGCTAGCACAAACCGTGTTTGATTTAGAGTTCCAACTACATGTATCCATATAGGAGAAAACAGAGTGAAACCTAAACATGAAAGCGGTTACAACAAAGGAACGGTTTAATTGAGAAGAACGAAATTAGGTGAGCCAAGTGGGATTGGTGTACTGATCATTAAATGGAAGTATCATCAAGATTGTGTGAAAAAATGTTTGCTGAGATTTCCGGAAACTCGTAGTTTTTTGGAAGCTTGACAAACCCTTTCAATGAAAGTGATTCTCGTCAGTCTCTGCTTCGGGCTACTTCAATAGGACACAAACCATAGTGATTGAACTTGGAACTATATTATTGTGCCAAGTTTCAAAGAGCTAGCACAAACCGTGTTTGATTTAGAGTTCCAACTACCTGTATCCATATAGGAGAAAACAGAGTGAAACCTAAACATGAAAACGGTTACTGCAAAGGAACGGTTTAAAAGAGAAAAGGAAATTTGGTGAGCCAAGTGGGATTTGTGTACTGATTATTACCTGCAAATATCATCCAGATAGGGAGAAAAAATGTTTGCTGAGATTTCTGGAAACTAGTAGTTTTTTGGAAGCTTGGCAACCCCTTTAAATGAAAGTGATTCTCGGCATTGTCTACTTTGTGCTACTTCAATAGGACACAAACCATAGCGATAGAAGGTGGAACTACATTATTGTGCCAGGTTTCAAAGAGCTAGCAAAAACCGTGTTTGATTTAGAGTTCCAACTACATGTATCCATATAGGAGAAAACAGAGTGAAACCTAAACATGAAAACGGTTCCTGCAAAGGAACAGTTTAACCGAGAAGAACGAAATTTGGTAAGCCAAGTGGGATTGGTGTACTTATCATTACCTGCAAGTATCATCAAGATTGGGTGAAAAAATGTTAGCTGAGATTTCAGGAAACTCGTTGTTTTTTGGAAGCTTAGCAACCCCTTTCAATGAAAGTGATTCTCGTCAGTCTCTGCTTGGGGCTACTTCAATAGGACACAAACCATAGCGAAAGAAATTGGAACTGCATTATTTTGCCAAGTTTCAAAGAGCTAGCACAAACCGTGTTTGATTTAGAGTTCCAACTACATGTATCCATATAGGAGAAAACAGAGTGAAACCTAAACATGAAAACGGTTCCTGCAAAGGAACGGTTTAACCGAGAAGAACGAAATTTGGTGAGCCAAGTGGGATTCGTGTACTGATTATTACCTGCAAATATCATCCAGATAGGGAGAAAAAATGTTTGCTGAGATTTCCGTAAACTCGTAGATTTTTGGAACCTTGGCAACCCGTTTCAATGAACGTGATTCTCGTCAGTCTCTGCTTGGGGCTACTTCAATAGGACACAATCCATATTGATTGAACTTGGAACTACATTATTGTGCCAAGTTTCAAAGAGCTAGCACAAACCGTGATTGATTTAGAGTTCCAACTACATGTATCCATATAGGAGAAAACAAGTGAAACCTACACATGAAAACCGTTACTGCAAAGGAACGGTTTAACCGAGAAAAACGAAATTTGGTGAGCCAAGTGGGATTCGTGTACTGATTATTACCTGCAAATATCATCCAGATAGGGAGAAAAAATGTTTGCTGAGATTTCCGGAAACTCGTAGTTTTTTGAAAGCTTGGCAACCCCTTTCAATGAAAGTGATTCTCGGCATTGTCTACTTGGTGCTACTTCAATAGGACACAAACCATAGCGACAGAAGGTGGAACTACATTATTGTGCCTGGTTTCAAAGAGCTAGCACAAACCGTGTTTGATTTAGAGTTCCAACTACATGTATCCATATAGGAGAAAACAGAGTGAAACCTGAACATGAAACCGGTGCCTGCAAAGGAACTGTTTAAACTAGAATAACGAAATTTGGTGAGCTAAGTGGGATTGGTGTACTGATCATTACCTGCAAGTATCATCAAAATTGGGGGAAAAAATGTTTGCTGAGATTTCAGGAAACTCGTACTTTTTTGGAAGCTTGGCAACCCTTTTCAATGAAAGTGATTATCGTCAGGCTCTGCTTGGGGCTACTTCAATAGGACAAATACCATAGCGACAGAACATGGAAGTACATTATTGTGCCAAGTTTCAAAGAGCTAGCACAAACCGTGTTTGATTTAGAGTTCCAACTACATGTATCCATATAGGAGAAAACAGAGTGAAACCTAAACATGAAAACGGTTCCTGAAAAGAACTTTTTAACCGAGAAGAACGAAATTTGGTGAGCCAAGTGGAATTGGTATACTGATCATTATCTGCAAGTATCATCAAGTTTGGGTGAAAAAATGTTTCCTGAGATTTCAGGAAACTCGTAGTTTTTTGGAAGCTTGGCCACCCCTTTCAATGAAAGTGATTCTCGTCAGTCTCTGCTTGGGGCTACTTCAATAGTACACATACCACAGCTATAGAACTTGGAATGACATTATTTTGCCAGGTTTCAAAGAGCTAGCAGAAACCGTGTTTGATTTAGAGTTCCAAATACATGTATCCATATAGAAGAAAACAGAGTGAAACCTAAACATGAAAACGGTTACTGCAAAGGAACGGTTTAACTGAGAAGAAAGAAATTGGGTGAGCCAAGTGGGATTGGTGTACTGATCATTACCTGCAAGTATCATCAAGATTGGGTGAAAAAATGTTTCCTGAGATTTCAGGAAACTCGTAGTTTTTTGGAAGCTTGACAACCCCTTTCAATGAAAGTGATTCTCGTCAGTCTCTGCTTGGGGCTACTTCAATAGGACACAAAGCATAGTGATTGAACTTGGAACTACATTATTGTACCAAGTTTCAAAGAGCTAGCAGAAACCTTGTTTGATTTAGAGTTCCAACTACCTGTATCCATATAGGAGAAAACAGAGTGAAACCTAAACATGAAAACGGTTCCTGCAAAGGAACAGTTTAACCGAGTAGAACGAAATTTGGTGAGCCAAGTGGGATTGGTGTACTGATTATTACCTGCAAATATCATCCAGATAGGGAGAAAAAATGTTTGCTGAGATTTCCGGAAACTCGTAGTTTTTTGGAAGCTTGGCAACCCCTTTCAATGAAAGTGATTCTCGTCAGTCTCTGCTTGGGGCTACTTCAATAGGACACAATCCATAGTGATTGAATTTGGAACTACATTATTGTGCCAAGTTTCAAAGAGCTAGCCCAAACCGTGTTTGATTGAGAGTTCGAACTACATGTATCCATATAGGAGAAAACAGAGTGAAACCTAAACATGAAAATGGTTCCTGCAAAAGAACGGTTTAACCTAGAAGAACGAAATTTGGTGAGCCAAGTGGGATTGGTGTACTGATCATTACTTGCAAGTATCATCAAGATTGGGTGAAAAAATGTTTGCTGAGATTTCAGGAAACTCGTAGTTTTTTGGATGCTTGGCCACCCCTTTCAATGAAAGTGATTCTCGTCAGTCTCTGCTTGGGGCTACTTCAATAGGACACAAACCACAGCGATAGAACTTGGAACGACATTATTGTGCCAGGTTTCAAAGAGCTAGCAGAAACCGTGTTTGATTTAGAGTTCCAAATACATGTATCCATATAGGAGAAAACAGAGTGAAACCTAAACATGAAAATGGTTATTGCAAAGGAACGGTTTAACCCAGAAAAACGAAATTTGGTGAGCCAAGTGGGATTGTTGTGCTGATTATTACTTGCAAATATCATCCAGATAGGGAGAAAAAATGTTTGCTGAGATTTCAGGAAACTTGTAGTTTTTTGGAAGCTTGGAAACCCCTTTCAATGAAAGTGATTCTCGTCAGTCTCTGCTTGGGGCTAATTAGATAGGACACAAACCATTGCGATAGAAGGTGGAACTACATTATTGTGCCAGGTTTCAAAGAGGTAGCACAAACCGTGTTTGATTTAGAGTTCCAACTACATGTATCCATATAGGAGAAAACAGAGTGAAACATAAACATGAAAACGGTTCTTGCAAAGGAACGGTTTAACCGAGAAGAACAAAATTTGGTGAGCCAAGTGGGATTGGTGTACTGATTATTACCTGCAAATATCATCCAGATAGGGAGAAAAAATGTTTGCTGAGATTTCCGGAAACTCGTAGTTTTTTGGAAGCTTGGCAACCCCTTTCAATGAAAGTGATTCTCGGCATTGTCTACTTGGTGCTACTTCAATAGGACACAAACCAAAGCGATAGAAGGTGGAACTACATTATTGTGCCTGGTTTCAAAGAGCTAGCACAAACCGTGCTTGATTTAGAGTTCCAAATACATGTATCCATATAGGAGAAAACAGAGTGAAACCTAAACATGAAAACGGTTCCTGCAAAGGAACGGTGTAACCGAGAAGAACGAAATTTGGTGAGCCAAGTGGGATTGGTGTACTGATCATTAAATGCAAGTGTCATCAAGAATGGGTGAAAAAATGTTTGCTGAGATTTCAGGAAACTCGTAGTTTTTGGGAAGCTTGGCAACCCCTTTCAATGATAGTGATTCTCGTCAGTCTTTGCTTGGGGCTACTTCAATAGGACACAAACCATAGCCATAGAACTTTGAACTACATTATTGTGCCAAGTTTCAAAGACCTAGCACAAACCGTGTTTGATTTACAGTTCCAAATACATGTATCCATATAGGAGAAAACAGTGAAACCTAAACATGAAAACGGTTCCTGCAAAGGAACTTTTTAACCGAGAAGAACGAAATTTAGTGAGCCAAGTGGAATTGGTGTACTGATCATTACCTGCAAGTAACATCAAGTTTGGGTGAAAAAATGTTTCCTGAGATTTCAGAAAACTCGTAGTTTTTTGGAAGCTTGGCCACCCCTTTCAATGAAAGTGATTCTCGTCAGTCTCTGCTTGGGGCTACTTCAATAGTACACATACCACAGCGATAGAACTTGGAATGACATTATTTTGCCAGGTTTCAAAGAGCTAGCAGAAACCGTGTTTGATTTAGAGTTCCAAATACATGTATCCATATAGAAGAAAACAGAGTGAAACCTAAACATGAAAACGGTTACTGCAAAGGAACGGTTTAACTGAGAAGAAAGAAATTGGGTGAGCCAAGTGGGATTGGTGTACTGATCATTACCTGCAAGTATCATCAAGATTGGGTGAAAAAATGTTTCCTGAGATTTCAGGAAACTCGAAGTTTTTTTGAAGGTTAGCAACCCCTTTCAATGAAAGTGATTCTCGTCAGTCTCTGCTTGGGGCTATTCAATAGGACACAAACCATAGTGATAGAAATTGGAACTGCATTATTGTGCCAAGTTTCAAAGAGGTAGCACAAACCGTGTTTGATTTAGAGTTCCAACTTCATGTATCCATATAGGAGAAAACAGAGTGAAACCTAAACCATAAAATGGTCCTGCAAAAGAACGGTTTAACCTAGAAGAAAGAAATTTGGTGAGCCAAGTGGGATTGGTGTACTGATCATTACTTGCAAGTATCATCAAGATTGGGTGAAAAAATGTTTGCTGAGATTTCAGGAAACTCGTAGTTTTTTGGATGCTTGGCCACCCCTTTCAATGGAAGTGATTCTCGTCAGTCTCTGCTTGGGGCTACTTCAATAGGACACAAACCACAGCGATAGAACTTGGAACGACATTATTGTGCCAGGTTTCAAAGAGCTAGCAGAAACCGTGTTTGATTTAGAGTTCCAACTACATGTATCCATATAGGAGAAAACAGAGTGAAACCTAAACATGAAAACGGTTACTGCAAAGGAACGGTTTAACTGAGAAGAAAGAAATTGGGTGAGCCAAGTGGGATTGGTGTACTGATCATTACCTGCAAGTATCATCAAGATTGGGTGAAAAAATGTTTCCTGAGATTTCAGGAAACTCGTAGTTTTTTGGAAGCTTGACAACCCCTTTCAATGAAAGTGATTCTCGTCAGTCTCTGCTTGGGGCTACTTCAATAGGACACAAAGCATAGTGATTGAACTTGGAACTACATTATTGTACCAAGTTTCAAAGAGCTAGCACAAACCGTGTTTGATTTAGAGTTCCAACTACCTGTATCCATATAGGAGAAAACAGAGTGAAACCTAAACATGAAAACGGTTACTGCAAAGGAACGGTTTAACTGAGAAGAAAGAAATTGGGTGAGCCAAGTGGGATTGGTGTACTGATCATTACCTGCAAGTATCATCAAGATTGGGTGAAAAAATGTTTCCTGAGATTTCAGGAAACTCGAAGTTTTTTTGAAGGTTAGCAACCCCTTTCAATGAAAGTGATTCTCGTCAGTCTCTGCTTGGGGCTATTCAATAGGACACAAACCATAGTGATAGAAATTGGAACTGCATTATTGTGCCAAGTTTCAAAGAGGTAGCACAAACCGTGTTTGATTTAGAGTTCCAACTTCATGTATCCATATAGGAGAAAACAGAGTGAAACCTAAACCATAAAATGGTCCTGCAAAAGAACGGTTTAACCTAGAAGAAAGAAATTTGGTGAGCCAAGTGGGATTGGTGTACTGATCATTACTTGCAAGTATCATCAAGATTGGGTGAAAAAATGTTTGCTGAGATTTCAGGAAACTCGTAGTTTTTTGGATGCTTGGCCACCCCTTTCAATGGAAGTGATTCTCGTCAGTCTCTGCTTGGGGCTACTTCAATAGGACACAAACCACAGCGATAGAACTTGGAACGACATTATTGTGCCAGGTTTCAAAGAGCTAGCAGAAACCGTGTTTGATTTAGAGTTCCAACTACATGTATCCATATAGGAGAAAACAGAGTGAAACCTAAACATGAAAACGGTTACTGCAAAGGAACGGTTTAACTGAGAAGAAAGAAATTGGGTGAGCCAAGTGGGATTGGTGTACTGATCATTACCTGCAAGTATCATCAAGATTGGGTGAAAAAATGTTTCCTGAGATTTCAGGAAACTCGTAGTTTTTTGGAAGCTTGACAACCCCTTTCAATGAAAGTGATTCTCGTCAGTCTCTGCTTGGGGCTACTTCAATAGGACACAAAGCATAGTGATTGAACTTGGAACTACATTATTGTACCAAGTTTCAAAGAGCTAGCACAAACCGTGTTTGATTTAGAGTTCCAACTACCTGTATCCATATAGGAGAAAACAGAGTGAAACCTAAACATGAAAACGGTTACTGTAAAGGAACGGTTTAACGGAGAAGAACGAAATTTGGTGAGCCAAGTGGGATTGGTGTACTGATCATTACCTGCAAGTATCATCAAGATTGGGAGAAAAAATGCTTGCTGAGATTTGAGGAAACTCGTAGTTTTTTGGAAGCTTTTCAACCCCTTTCAATGAAAGTGACTCTCGTAAGTCTCTGCTTGGTGCTAATTAGATAGGACACAAACCATAGCGATAGAAGGTGGAACTACATTATTGTGCCAGGTTTCAATGAGGTAGCACAAACCGTGTTTGATTTAGAGTTCCAACAACATGTATACATATAGGAGAAAACAGAGTGAAACCTAAACATGAAAACGGTTCCTGCAAAGGAACGGTTTAACCGAGAAGAATGATATTTGGTGAGCCAAGTGGGATTTGTGTACTGATCATTACCTGCAAGTATCATCAAGATTGGGTGAAAAAATGTTTGCTGAGATTTCAGGAAACTCGTAGTTTTTTTGAAGCTTAGCAACCCCTTTCAATGAAAGTGATTCTCGTCAGTCTCTGCTTGGGGCTACTTCAATAGGACACAAACCATACCTATAGAAATGGAACTACATTATTGTGCCATGTTTCAAAGAGCTAGCACAAACCGTGTTTGGTTTAGAGTTCCAACTACATGTATCCATATAGGAGAAAACAGAGTGAAACCTAAACATGAAAACGGATACTGCAAAGGAACGGTTTTACCTAGAAGAACAAAATTTGTGAGCCAAGTGGGATTGGTGTACTGATCATTACCTGCAAGTATCATCAAGATTGGGTGAAAAAATGTTTGCTGAGATTTCAGGAAACTCGTAGTTCTTTTGACGCTTCGCAACCCCTTTCAATGAAAGTGAATCTCGTCAGTCTGTGCTTGGGGCTACTTCAATAGGACACAAACCATCGCGATAGAAATTGGAACTGCATTATTGTGCCAAGTTTCAAAGCGCTAGCACAAACCGTGTTTGATTTAGAGTTCCAACTACATGTATCCATATAGGAGAAAACAGAGTGAAACCTAAACATGAAAACCGTTCCTGCAAATGAACGGTTTAACCGAGAAGAACAAAATTTGGTGAGCCAAGTGGGATTGGTGTACTGATCATTATCTGCAAGTATCATCAAGATTGGGTAAAAAAAAATGTTTGCTGAGATTTCAGGAAACTCGAAGTTTTTTTGAAGGTTAGCAACCCCTTTCAATGAAAGTGATTCTCGTCAGTCTCTGCTTGGGGGTATTCAATAGGACACAAACCATAGTGATAGAAATTGGAACTGCAATATTGTGCCAAGTTTCAAAGAGCTAGCACAAACCGTGTTTGATTTAGAGTTCCAACTTCATGTATCCATATAGGAGAAAACAGAGTGAAACCTAAACCATAAAATGGTTCCTGCAAAAGAACGGTTTAACCTAGAAGAAAGAAATTTGGTGAGCCAAGTGGGATTGGTGTACTGATCATTACTTGCAAGTATCATCAAGATTGGGTGAAAAAATGTTTGCTGAGATTTCAGGAAACTCGTAGTTTTTTGGATGCTTGGCCACCCCTTTCAATGGAAGTGATTCTCGTCAGTCTCTGCTTGGGGCTACTTCAATAGGACACAAACCACAGCGATAGAACTTGGAACGACATTATTGTGCCAGGTTTCAAAGAGCTAGCAGAAACCGTGTTTGATTTAGAGTTCCAACTACATGTATCCATATAGGAGAAAACAGAGTGAAACCTAAACATGAAAACGGTTTTTGCAAAGGAACGGTTTAACCCAGAAAAACGAAATTTGGTGAGCCAAGTGGGATTGTTGTACTGATTATTACTTGCAAATATCATCCAGATTGGGAGAAAAAATGTTTGCTGAGATTTCAGGAAACTCGTAGTTTTTTGGAAGCTTGGCAACCCCTTTCAATGAAAGTGATTCTCGTCAGTCTCTGCTTGGGGCTAATTAGATAGGACAAAAACCATTGCGATAGAAGGTGGAACTACATTATTGTGCCAGGTTTCAAAGAGGTAGCACAAACCGTGTTTGATTTAGAGTTCCAAGTACATGTATCCATATAGGAGAAAACAGAGTGAAACATAAACATGAAAACGGTTCCTGCAAAGGAACGGTTTAACCGAGAAGAACAAAATTTGGTGAGCCAAGTGGGATTGGTGTACTGATTATTACCTGCAAATATCATCCAGATAGGGAGAAAAAATGTTTGCTGAGATTTCCGGAAACTCGTAGTTTTTTGGAAGCTTGGCAACCCCTTTCAATGAAAGTGATTCTCGGCATTGTCTACTTGGTGCTACTTCAATAGGACACAAACCATAGTGATAGAAGGTGGAACTACATTATTGTGCCTGGTTTCAAAGAGCTAGCACAAACCGAGTTTGATTTAGAGTTCCAAATACATGAATTCATATAGGAGAAAACAGAGTGAAACCTAAACATGAAA
Source organism: Urocitellus parryii (assembly GCF_045843805.1). Classification (NCBI taxonomy): domain Eukaryota; kingdom Metazoa; phylum Chordata; class Mammalia; order Rodentia; family Sciuridae; genus Urocitellus; species Urocitellus parryii. The sequence continues at coordinate 27,432 of NW_027552625.1, read as the reverse complement.
ACGGTTCCTGCAAAGGAACGGTGTAACCGAGAAGAACGAAATTTGGTGAGCCAAGTGGGATTGGTGTACTGATCATTACCTGCATGTATCATCAAGATTGGGTGAAAAAATGTTTGCTGAGATTTCAGGAAACTCGTAGTTTTTGGGAAGCTTGGCAACCCCTTTCAATGATAGTGATTCTCGTCAGTCTTTGCTTGGGGCTACTTCAATAGGACACAAACCATAGCCATAGAACTTTGAACTACATTATTGTGCCAAGTTTCAAAGACCTAGCACAAACCGTGTTTGATTTACAGTTCCAACTACATGTATCCATATAGAAGAAAACAGTGAAACCTAAACATGAAAACGGTTCCTGCAAAGGAACTTTTTAACCGAGAAGAACGAAATTTAGTGAGCCAAGTCGAATTGGTGTACTGATCATTACCTGCAAGTATCATCAAGTTTGGGTGAAAAAATGTTTCCTGAGATTTCAGAAAACTCGTAGTTTTTTGGAAGCTTGGCCACCCCTTTCAATAAAAGTGATTCTCGTCAGTCTCTGCTTGGGGCTACTTCAATAGGACACAAACCACAGCGATAGAACTTGGAATGACATTATTGTGCCAAGTTTCAAAGAGCTAGCAGAAACCGTGTTTGATTTAGAGTTCCAAATACATGTATCCATATAGAAGAAAACAGAGTGAAACCTAAACATGAAAACGGTTACTGCAAAGGAACGGTTTAACTGAGAAGAAAGAAATTGGGTGAGCCAAGTGGGATTGGTGTACTGATCATTACCTGCAAGTATCATCAAGATTGGGTGAAAAAATGTTTCCTGAGATTTCAGGAAACTCGAAGTTTTTTTGAAGGTTAGCAACCCCTTTCAATGAAAGTGATTCTCGTCAGTCTCTGCTTGGGGCTATTCAATAGGACACAAAACATAGTGATAGAAATTGGAACTGCATTATTGGGCCAAGTTTCAAAGAGGTAGCACAAACCGTGTTTGATTTAGAGTTCCAACTTCATGTATCCATATAGGAGAAAACAGAGTGAAACCTAAACCATAAAATGGTCCTGCAAAAGAACGGTTTAACCTAGAAGAAAGAAATTTGGTGAGCCAAGTGGGATTGGTGTACTGATCATTACTTGCAAGTATCATCAAGATTGGGTGAAAAAATGTTTGCTGAGATTTCAGGAAACTCGTAGTTTTTTGGATGCTTGGCCACCCCTTTCAATGGAAGTGATTCTCGTCAGTCTCTGCTTGGGGCTACTTCAATAGGACACAAACCACAGCGATAGAACTTGGAACGACATTATTGTGCCAGGTTTCAAAGAGCTAGCAGAAACCGTGTTTGATTTAGAGTTCCAACTACCTGTATCCATATAGGAGAAAACAGAGTGAAACCTAAACATGAAAACGGTTACTGTAAAGGAACGGTTTAACGGAGAAGAACGAAATTTGGTGAGCCAAGTGGGATTGGTGTACTGATCATTACCTGCAAGTATCATCAAGATTGGGAGAAAAAATGCTTGCTGAGATTTGAGGAAACTCGTAGTTTTTTGGAAGCTTTTCAACCCCTTTCAATGAAAGTGACTCTCGTAAGTCTCTGCTTGGTGCTAATTAGATAGGACACAAACCATAGCGATAGAAGGTGGAACTACATTATTGTGCCAGGTTTCAATGAGGTAGCACAAACCGTGTTTGATTTAGAGTTCCAACAACATGTATACATATAGGAGAAAACTGAGTGAAACCTAAACATGAAAACGGTTCCTGCAAAGGAACGGTTTAACCGAGAAGAATGATATTTGGTGAGCCAAGTGGGATTTGTGTACTGATCATTACCTGCAAGTATCATCAAGATTGGGTGAAAAAATGTTTGCTGAGATTTCAGGAAACTCGTAGTTTTTTTGAAGCTTAGCAACCCCTTTCAATGAAAGTGATTCTCGTCAGTCTCTGCTTGGGGCTACTTCAATAGGACACAAACCATACCTATAGAAATGGAACTACATTATTGTGCCATGTTTCAAAGAGCTAGCACAAACCGTGTTTGGTTTAGAGTTCCAACTACATGTATCCATATAGGAGAAAACAGAGTGAAACCTAAACATGAAAACGGATACTGCAAAGGAACGGTTTTACCTAGAAGAACAAAATTTGTGAGCCAAGTGGGATTGGTGTACTGATCATTACCTGCAAGTATCATCAAGATTGGGTGAAAAAATGTTTGCTGAGATTTCAGGAAACTCGTAGTTCTTTTGACGCTTCGCAACCCCTTTCAATGAAAGTGAATCTCGTCAGTCTGTGCTTGGGGCTACTTCAATAGGACACAAACCATCGCGATAGAAATTGGAACTGCATTATTGTGCCAAGTTTCAAAGCGCTAGCACAAACCGTGTTTGATTTAGAGTTCCAACTACATGTATCCATATAGGAGAAAACAGAGTGAAACCTAAACATGAAAACGGTTCCTGCAAATGAACGGTTTAACCGAGAAGAACAAAATTTGGTGAGCCAAGTGGGATTGGTGTACTGATCATTATCTGCAAGTATCATCAAGATTGGGTAAAAAAAAAATGTTTGCTGAGATTTCAGGAAACTCGAAGTTTTTTTGAAGGTTAGCAACCCCTTTCAATGAAAGTGATTCTCGTCAGTCTCTGCTTGGGGGTATTCAATAGGACACAAACCATAGTGATAGAAATTGGAACTGCAATATTGTGCCAAGTTTCAAAGAGCTAGCACAAACCGTGTTTGATTTAGAGTTCCAACTTCATGTATCCATATAGGAGAAAACAGAGTGAAACCTAAACCATAAAATGGTTCCTGCAAAAGAACGGTTTAACCTAGAAGAAAGAAATTTGGTGAGCCAAGTGGGATTGGTGTACTGATCATTACTTGCAAGTATCATCAAGATTGGGTGAAAAAATGTTTGCTGAGATTTCAGGAAACTCGTAGTTTTTTGGATGCTTGGCCACCCCTTTCAATGGAAGTGATTCTCGTCAGTCTCTGCTTGGGGCTACTTCAATAGGACACAAACCACAGCGATAGAACTTGGAACGACATTATTGTGCCAGGTTTCAAAGAGCTAGCAGAAACCGTGTTTGATTTAGAGTTCCAACTACATGTATCCATATAGGAGAAAACAGAGTGAAACCTAAACATGAAAACGGTTTTTGCAAAGGAACGGTTTAACCCAGAAAAACGAAATTTGGTGAGCCAAGTGGGATTGTTGTACTGATTATTACTTGCAAATATCATCCAGATTGGGAGAAAAAATGTTTGCTGAGATTTCAGGAAACTCGTAGTTTTTTGGAAGCTTGGCAACCCCTTTCAATGAAAGTGATTCTCGTCAGTCTCTGCTTGGGGCTAATTAGATAGGACAAAAACCATTGCGATAGAAGGTGGAACTACATTATTGTGCCAGGTTTCAAAGAGGTAGCACAAACCGTGTTTGATTTAGAGTTCCAAGTACATGTATCCATATAGGAGAAAACAGAGTGAAACATAAACATGAAAACGGTTCCTGCAAAGGAACGGTTTAACCGAGAAGAACAAAATTTGGTGAGCCAAGTGGGATTGGTGTACTGATTATTACCTGCAAATATCATCCAGATAGGGAGAAAAAATGTTTGCTGAGATTTCCGGAAACTCGTAGTTTTTTGGAAGCTTGGCAACCCCTTTCAATGAAAGTGATTCTCGGCATTGTCTACTTGGTGCTACTTCAATAGGACACAAACCATAGTGATAGAAGGTGGAACTACATTATTGTGCCTGGTTTCAAAGAGCTAGCACAAACCGAGTTTGATTTAGAGTTCCAAATACATGAATTCATATAGGAGAAAACAGAGTGAAACCTAAACATGAAAACGGTTCCTGCAAAGGAACGGTGTAACCGAGAAGAACGAAATTTGGTGAGCCAAGTGGGATTGGTGTACTGATCATTACCTGCAAGTATCATCAAGATTGGGTGAAAAAATGTTTGCTGAGATTTCAGGAAACTCGTAGTTTTTGGGAAGCTTGGCAACCCCTTTCAATGATAGTGATTCTCGTCAGTCTTTGCTTGGGGCTACTTCAATAGGACACAAACCATAGCCATAGAACTTTGAACTACATTATTGTGCCAAGTTTCAAAGACCTAGCACAAACCGTGTTTGATTTACAGTTCCAACTACATGTATCCATATAGAAGAAAACAGTGAAACCTAAACATGAAAACGGTTCCTGCAAAGGAACTTTTTAACCGAGAAGAACGAAATTTAGTGAGCCAAGTCGAATTGGTGTACTGATCATTACCTGCAAGTATCATCAAGTTTGGGTGAAAAAATGTTTCCTGAGATTTCAGAAAACTCGTAGTTTTTTGGAAGCTTGGCCACCCCTTTCAATAAAAGTGATTCTCGTCAGTCTCTGCTTGGGGCTACTTCAATAGGACACAAACCACAGCGATAGAACTTGGAATGACATTATTGTGCCAAGTTTCAAAGAGCTAGCAGAAACCGTGTTTGATTTAGAGTTCCAACTACCTGTATCCATATAGGAGAAAACAGAGTGAAACCTAAACATGAAAACGGTTACTGCAAAGGAACGGTTTAACTGAGAAGAAAGAAATTGGGTGAGCCAAGTGGGATTGGTGTACTGATCATTACCTGCAAGTATCATCAAGATTGGGTGAAAAAATGTTTCCTGAGATTTCCGGAAACTCGGAGTTTTTTGGAAGCTTGGCAACCCCTTTCAATGAAAGTGATTCTCGTCAGTCTCTGCTTGGGGCTACTTCAATAGGACACAAACCATAGCGAGAGAACATGGAACTACATTATTGTGCAAAGTTTCAAGGAGCTAGCACAAACCCTGTTTGATTTAGATTTCCAACTACATGTATCCATATAGGAGAAAACAGAATGAAATCTAAACATGAAAACGGTTACTGCAAAGGAACGGTTTACTAGAAGAATGAAATTTGGTGAGCCAAGTGAGATTGGTGTACTGATCATTAAATGAAGTGTCGTCACATTAATGGGTGAAAAAATGTTTGCTGTGATTTCAGGAAACTCCTAGATTTTTGAAGCTTGGCAACCCATTTCAATGAAAGTGATTCTCGTCAGTCTCTGCTTGGTTCTACTTCAATACGACACACACCATAGCGATAGAATTTGGAAATACATTATTGTGCCAAGTTTCAAAGAGGTAGCACAAACTGTGTTTGATTTAGTGTTCCAACTACATGTATCCATATAGGATAAAACAGAGTGAAACCTAAACATGAAAACGGTTACTGCAAAGTATGGTTTAACCTAGAAGAACGAAATTTGGTGAGCCAAGTGGGATTGGTGTACTGATCATTAAATGGACGTATACTCAAGTTTGGGTGAAAAAATGTTTGCTGAGATTTCAGGAAACTCGTAGTTTTTGGAAGCTTGGCAACCCCTTTCAATGAAAGTGATTTTCGACAGTCTTTGCTTGGGGCTACTTCAATAGGACACAAACCATAGCGATAGATCTTGGACCTGCATTATTGTGCCAAGATTCAAAGAGCTAGCACAAACCGTGTTTGATTTAGAGTTCCAACTACATGTATCCATATAGGAGAAAACAGAGTGAAACCTAAACATGAAAACGTTTCCTGAAATGGAACGGTTTAACCTAGAAGAACGAAATTTATTGAGCCAAGTGAGATTGGTGTCCTGATCATTACCTGCAAGTATCATCAAGATTGGGTGAAAAGAAATGATTGCTGAGATTTCAGGAAACTCGTAGTTGTTTGGAAGCTTGGCAAACCGTTTCAATGAAAGTGATCCTCGTCAGTCTCTGCTTGTTTCTACTTCAATAGGACACACACCATAGCGATAGAATTTGGAACTACATTGTTGTGCCAAGTTTCAAAGAGCTAGCACAAACCTTGTTTGATTTAGAGTTCCAACTACATGTATCCATATAGGAGAAAACAGAGTGAAACCTAAACATGAAAACGTTTCCTGCAAAGGTACGGTTTAACCTAGAAAAAAGAAATTTGGTGAGCCAATTTTGATTGGAGTCCTGATCATTACCTGCAAGTATCATCAAGATTGGGTGAAAAAATGTTTGTTGAGATTGGAGGAAACTCGTAGTTTTTTGGAACCATGGTAATCCCTTTCAATGAAAGTGATCCTCGTCAGTTTCTGCTTGGGGCTATTTCAATATGACACAAACCATAGTGATAGAACTTGGAAGTACATTATTGTTCCAACTCTCAAAGAGCTAGCAAAAACCGTGTTTGATTTAGTGTTCCAACTACATGTATCCATATAGGAGAAAACAGAGTGAAAACTAAACATGAATACGGTTACTGCAAAGGAACGGTTTAAACTAGAAGAACGAAACTTGGTGAGCCAATTGGGAATGTTGTACTGATCAGTACCTGTAAGTATCATCAAGATTGGGTGAAAAAGTGTTTGGTGAGATTTCAGGAAACTCGTAGCTTTTTGGAAGCTTGGCAACCCATTTCAATGAAAGTGATTCTCGTCAGTCTCTGCTTGGTTCTACTTCAATAGGACACACACCATAGCGATAGAATTTGGAACTACATTATTGTGCCAAGTTTCAAAGAGGTAGCACAAACCGTGTTTGATTTAGAGTTCCAACTACATGTATCCATATAGGAGAAAACAGAGTGAAACCTAAACATGAAAACGGTTACTGCAAAGTATGGTTTAACCTAGAAGAATGAAATTTCTTGAGCCAAGTGGGATTGGTGTACTGATCATTAAATGGACGTATACTCATGTTTGGGTGAAAAAATGTTTGCTGAGATTTCAGGAAACTCGTAGTTTTTTGGAAGCTTGGCAACCCCTTTCAATGAAAGTGATTCTCGTCAGTCTCTGCTTGGGGCCAGTTCAATAGGACACAATCCATAGTGACTGAACTTGGAACTACATTATTGTGCCAAGTTTCAAAGAGCGAGCACCAACCGTGTTTGATTTAGAGTTCCAACTACATGTATCCATATAGGAGAAAACAGAGTGAAACCTAAACATGAAATGGTTACTACAAAGGAACGGTTTAACGGAGAAGGACGAAATTTGGTGAGCCAAGTGGGATTGGTGTACTGATCATTACCTGCAAGTATCATCAAGATTGGGAGAAAAAATGTTTGCTGAGATTTGAGGAAACTCGTAGTTTTTTGGAAGCTTGGCAACCCCTTTCAATGAAAGTGATCCTCCTCAGTCTCTGCTTGGGGCTACTTCAGTAGGACACAAACCATAGCGATAGAAATGGAACTACATTATTGTGCCAAGTTTCAAAGACCTAGCACAAACCGTGTTTGGTTTAGAGTTCCAACTACATGTATCCATATAGGAGAAAACAGAGTGAAACCTAAATATGAAAACGGTTATGCAAAGGAACGGTTTAACCGAGAAGAACGAAATTGGGTGAGCCAAGTGGGATTGGTGTACTGATCATTACCTGCAAATATCATCAAGATTGGGTGAAAAAATGTTTGCTGAGATTTCAGGAAACTCGTAGTTTTTTGAAGCTTGGCAACCCCTTTCAATGAAAGTGATTCTCGTCAGTCTATGCTTGGGGCTAATTCAATAGGACACAAACCATAGCGATAGAACTTGGAACTACATTATTGTGCCAAGTTTCAAAGAGCTAGCACAAACCGTGTTTGATTTAGAGTTCCAACTACATGTATCCATATAGGAGAAAACAGAGTGAATCCTAAACATGAAAACGGTTCCTGCAAAGGAACGGTTTAACTGAGAAGAACGAAATTTGGTGAGCCCAGTGGGATTGGTGTACTGATCCTTACCTGCAAGTATCATCAAGATTGGGTGAAAAAATGTTTGCTGAGATTTCAGGAAACTCGTAGTTTTTTGGAAGCTTGGCAACCCCTTTCAATGAAAGTGATTCTCGTCAGTCTCTGCTTGGGGCTACTTCAATAGGACACAAACCGTAGCGACAAAACTTGGAACTACATTATTGTGCCAAGTTTCAAAGAGCTAGCACAAACCGTGTTTGATTTATTGTTCCAACTACATGTATCCATATAGGAGAAAACAGAGTGAAACCTAAACATGAAAACGGTTACTGCAAAGTATGGTTTAAACTAGAAGAACGAAATTTGGTGAGCCAAGTGGGATTGGTGTACTGATCATTAAATGGACGTATACTCAAGTTTGGGTGAAAAAATGTTTGCTGAGATTTCAGGTAACTCGTAGTTTTTGGAAGCTTGGCAACCCCTTTCAATGAAAGTGATTTTCGACAGTCTCTGCTTGGGGCTACTTCAATAGGACACAAACCATAGCGATAGATCTTGGACCTGCATTATTGTGCCAAGATTCAAAGAGCTAGCACAAATCGTGTTTGATTTAGAGTTCCAACTACATGTATCCATATAGGAGAAAACAGAGTGAAACCTAAACATGAAAACGTTTCCTGAAATGGAACGGTTTAACCTAGAAGAACGAAATTTATTGAGCCAAGTGAGATTGGTGTCCTGATCATTACCTGCAAGTATCATCAAGATTGGGTGAAAAGAAATGATTGCTGAGATTTCAGGAAACTCGTAGTTGTTTGGAAGCTTGGCAAACCGTTTCAATGAAAGTGATTCTCGTCAGTCTCTGCTTGTTTCTACTTCAATAGGACACACACCATAGCGATAGAATTTGGAACTACATTGTTGTGCCAAGTTTCAAAGAGCTAGCACAAACCTTGTTTGATTTAGAGTTCCAACTACATGTATCCATATAGGAGAAAACAGAGTGAAACCTAAACATGAAAACGTTTCCTGCAAAGGTACGGTTTAACCTAGAAGAACGAAATTTGGTGAGCCAATTTTGATTGGAGTCCTGATCATTACCTGCAAGTATCATCAAGATTGGGTGAAAAAATGTTTGTTGAGATTGGAGGAAACTCGTAGTTTTTTGGAACCATGGTAATCCCTTTCAATGAAAGTGATCCTCGTCAGTTTCTGCTTGGGGCTATTTCAATATGACACAAACCATAGTGATAGAACTTGGAAGTACATTATTGTTCCAACTCTCAAAGAGCTAGCAAAAACCGTGTTTGATTTAGTGTTCCAACTACATGTATCCATATAGGAGAAAACAGAGTGAAAACTAAACATGAATACGGTTACTGCAAAGGAACGGTTTAAACTAGAAGAACGAAACTTGGTGAGCCAATTGGGAATGTTGTACTGATCAGTACCTGTAAGTATCATCAAGATTGGGTGAAAAAGTGTTTGGTGAGATTTCAGGAAACTCGTAGCTTTTTGGAAGCTTGGCAACCCATTTCAATGAAAGTGATTCTCGTCAGTCTCTGCTTGGTTCTACTTCAATAGGACACACACCATAGCGATAGAATTTGGAACTACATTATTGTGCCAAGTTTCAAAGAGGTAGCACAAACCGTGTTTGATTTAGAGTTCCAACTACATGTATCCATATAGGAGAAAACAGAGTGAAACCTAAACATGAAAACGGTTACTGCAAAGTATGGTTTAACCTAGAAGAATGAAATTTCTTGAGCCAAGTGGGATTGGTGTACTGATCATTAAATGGACGTATACTCATGTTTGGGTGAAAAAATGTTTGCTGAGATTTCAGGAAACTCGTAGTTTTTTGGAAGCTTGGCAACCCCTTTCAATGAAAGTGATTCTCGTCAGTCTCTGCTTGGGGCCAGTTCAATAGGACACAATCCATAGTGACTGAACTTGGAACTACATTATTGTGCCAAGTTTCAAAGAGCGAGCACCAACCGTGTTTGATTTAGAGTTCCAACTACATGTATCCATATAGGAGAAAACAGAGTGAAACCTAAACATGAAATGGTTACTACAAAGGAACGGTTTAACGGAGAAGGACGAAATTTGGTGAGCCAAGTGGGATTGGTGTACTGATCATTACCTGCAAGTATCATCAAGATTGGGAGAAAAAATGTTTGCTGAGATTTGAGGAAACTCGTAGTTTTTTGGAAGCTTGGCAACCCCTTTCAATGAAAGTGATCCTCCTCAGTCTCTGCTTGGGGCTACTTCAGTAGGACACAAACCATAGCGATAGAAATGGAACTACATTATTGTGCCAAGTTTCAAAGACCTAGCACAAACCGTGTTTGGTTTAGAGTTCCAACTACATGTATCCATATAGGAGAAAACAGAGTGAAACCTAAATATGAAAACGGTTATGCAAAGGAACGGTTTAACCGAGAAGAACGAAATTGGGTGAGCCAAGTGGGATTGGTGTACTGATCATTACCTGCAAATATCATCAAGATTGGGTGAAAAAATGTTTGCTGAGATTTCAGGAAACTCGTAGTTTTTTGAAGCTTGGCAACCCCTTTCAATGAAAGTGATTCTCGTCAGTCTATGCTTGGGGCTAATTCAATAGGACACAAACCATAGCGATAGAACTTGGAACTACATTATTGTGCCAAGTTTCAAAGAGCTAGCACAAACCGTGTTTGATTTAGAGTTCCAACTACATGTATCCATATAGGAGAAAACAGAGTGAATCCTAAACATGAAAACGGTTCCTGCAAAGGAACGGTTTAACTGAGAAGAACGAAATTTGGTGAGCCCAGTGGGATTGGTGTACTGATCCTTACCTGCAAGTATCATCAAGATTGGGTGAAAAAATGTTTGCTGAGATTTCAGGAAACTCGTAGTTTTTTGGAAGCTTGGCAACCCCTTTCAATGAAAGTGATTCTCGTCAGTCTCTGCTTGGGGCTACTTCAATAGGACACAAACCGTAGCGACAAAACTTGGAACTACATTATTGTGCCAAGTTTCAAAGAGCTAGCACAAACCGTGTTTGATTTATTGTTCCAACTACATGTATCCATATAGGAGAAAACAGAGTGAAACCTAAACATGAAAACGGTTACTGCAAAGTATGGTTTAAACTAGAAGAACGAAATTTGGTGAGCCAAGTGGGATTGGTGTACTGATCATTAAATGGACGTATACTCAAGTTTGGGTGAAAAAATGTTTGCTGAGATTTCAGGTAACTCGTAGTTTTTGGAAGCTTGGCAACCCCTTTCAATGAAAGTGATTTTCGACAGTCTCTGCTTGGGGCTACTTCAATAGGACACAAACCATAGCGATAGATCTTGGACCTGCATTATTGTGCCAAGATTCAAAGAGCTAGCACAAATCGTGTTTGATTTAGAGTTCCAACTACATGTATCCATATAGGAGAAAACAGAGTGAAACCTAAACATGAAAACGTTTCCTGAAATGGAACGGTTTAACCTAGAAGAACGAAATTTATTGAGCCAAGTGAGATTGGTGTCCTGATCATTACCTGCAAGTATCATCAAGATTGGGTGAAAAGAAATGATTGCTGAGATTTCAGGAAACTCGTAGTTGTTTGGAAGCTTGGCAAACCGTTTCAATGAAAGTGATTCTCGTCAGTCTCTGCTTGTTTCTACTTCAATAGGACACACACCATAGCGATAGAATTTGGAACTACATTGTTGTGCCAAGTTTCAAAGAGCTAGCACAAACCTTGTTTGATTTAGAGTTCCAACTACATGTATCCATATAGGAGAAAACAGAGTGAAACCTAAACATGAAAACGTTTCCTGCAAAGGTACGGTTTAACCTAGAAGAACGAAATTTGGTGAGCCAATTTTGATTGGAGTCCTGATCATTACCTGCAAGTATCATCAAGATTGGGTGAAAAAATGTTTGTTGAGATTGGAGGAAACTCGTAGTTTTTTGGAACCATGGTAATCCCTTCAATGAAAGTGATCCTCGTCAGTTTCTGCTTGGGGCTATTTCAATATGACACAAACCATAGTGATAGAACTTGGAAGTACATTATTGTTCCAACTCTCAAAGAGCTAGCAAAAACCGTGTTTGATTTAGTGTTCCAACTACATGTATCCATATAGGAGAAAACAGAGTGAAAACTAAACATGAATACGGTTACTGCAAAGGAACGGTTTAAACTAGAAGAACGAAACTTGGTGAGCCAATTGGGAATGTTGTACTGATCAGTACCTGTAAGTATCATCAAGATTGGGTGAAAAAGTGTTTGGTGAGATTTCAGGAAACTCGTAGCTTTTTGGAAGCTTGGCAACCCATTTCAATGAAAAGTGATTCTCGTCAGTCTCTGCTTGGTTCTACTTCAATAGACACACACCATAGCGATAGAATTTGAACTACATTATTGTGCCAAGTTTCAAAGAGGTAGCACAAACCGTGTTTGATTTAGAGTTCCAACTACATGTATCCATATAGGAGAAAACAGAGTGAAACCTAAACATGAAAACGGTTACTGCAAAGTATGGTTTAACCTAGAAGAATGAAATTTCTTGAGCCAAAGTGGGATTGGTGTACTGATCATTAAATGGACGTATACTCAAGTTTGGGTGAAAAAATGTTTGCTGAGATTTCAGGAAACTCGTAGTTTTTTGGAAGCTTGGCAACCCCTTTCAATGAAAGTGATTCTCGTCAGTCTCTGCTTGGGGCCAGTTCAATAGGACACAATCCATAGTGACTGAACTTGGAACTACATTATTGTGCCAAGTTTCAAAGAGCGAGCACCAACCGTGTTTGATTTAGAGGTTCCAACTACATGTATCCATATAGGAGAAAACAGAGTGAAACCTAAACATGAAATGGTTACTACAAAGGAACGGTTTAACGGAGAAGGACGAAATTTGGTGAGCCAAGTGGGATTGGTGTACTGATCATTACCTGCAAGTATCATCAAGATTGGGAGAAAAAATGTTTGCTGAGATTTGAGGAAACTCGTAGTTTTTGGAAGCTTGGCAACCCCTTTCAATGAAAGTGATCCTCCTCAGTCTCTGCTTGGGGCTACTTCAGTAGGACACAAACCATAGCGATAGAAATGGAACTACATTATTGTGCCAAGTTTCAAAGACCTAGCACAAACCGTGTTTGATTTAGAGTTCCAACTACATGTATCCATATACGAGAAAACAGAGTGAAACCTAAACATGAAAACGGTTACTGCAAAGGAACGGTTTAATCGAGAAGAACGAAATTTCGTGAGCCAAGTGGGATTGGTGTACTGATCATTACGTGCAATTATCATCAAGATTGGGTGAAAAAATGTTTGCTGAGATTTCCGAACACTCGTAGTTTTTTGGAAGCTTGTCAACCCCTTTCAATGAAGTGATTCTCGTCAGTCTCTGCTTGGGGCTACTTCCAATATTACACAAACCATAGCAATAGAACTTGGAACTACATTATTGTGCCAAGTTTCAAAGAGCAGCACAAACCGTGTTGATTTAGAGTTCCAAATACATGTATCCATATAGGAGAAAACAGAGTGAAACCTAAACATGAGAACGGGTTCCTACAAATGAACGGTTTAACCGAGAAGAACGAAATTTGGTGAGCCCAGTGGGATTGGTGTACTGATCATTACTTGCAAGTATCATCAAGATTGGGTGAACAAATGTTTGCGGAGATTTCAGGAAACTCGTAGTTTTTTGGAAGCTTGGCAACCCCTTTCAATGAAAGTGATTCTCTTCAGTCTCTGCTTGGGGCTACTTCAATAGGACACAAACCATAGTGATAGAACTTGGAACTACATTATTGTGCCAAGTTTCAAAGAGCTAGCACAAACCGTGTTTGATTAAGAGTTCCAACTACATGTATCCATATAGCAGAAAACAGAGTGAAACCTAAACATGAAACGGTTTCTGCAAAGGAACGGTTTAACTGAGAAGAAAGAAATTTGGTGAGCCAAGTGGGATTGGTGTACTGATCATTACCTGCAAGTATCATCATGATTGAGTGAAAAAATGTTTGCTGAGATTTCAGGAAACTCGTGTTTTTTGGAAGGTGGCAACCACTTTCAATAAAAGTGATTCTCGTCAGTCTCTGCTTGGGCTACTTCAATAGGGACCAATGAATAGCGACAGAACTTGGAACTACATTATTGTGCCAAGTTTAAAAGAGCTAGCACAAACCGTGTTTGATTTAGAGTTCCAAATACATGTATCCATATAGGAGAAAACAGAGTGAAACCTAAACATGAAAACCGTTCCTGCAAAGGAACGGTTTAACCAAGAAGAACGAAATTTGGTGAGCCAAGTGGGATTGGTGTACGGATCATTACCTGCAATTATCATCAAGATTGGGTGAAAAAATGTTTGCTGAGATTTCAGGAAACTCGTAGTTTTTTGGAAGCTTGGCAACCCCTTTCAATGAAAGTGATTCTCGTCAGTCTCTGCGTGGGGCTACTTCAATAGACCACAAAGAATAATGACAGAACGTGGAACTACATTATTGTGCCAAGTTTCAAAGAGCTAGCACAAACCGTGTTTGATTTAGAGTACCAACAAATGTATCCATATAGGAGAAAACAGAGTGAAACCTAAAACATGGAAACGGTTATTGCAAAGGAACGGTTTTAACCGAGAAGAACGAAATTTGGTGAGCCAAGTGGGATTGGTGTAATGATGATTACCTGCTGTATCATCAAGTTTGGTGAAAAAGTTTTGCTGAGATTTCAGGAAACTCGTAGTTTTTTGAAAGATTGGCAACCCCTTTCAATGAAAGTGATTCTCGTCAGTCTCTGCTTGGGGCTACTTCAATAGGACACAAACCATAGCGATAGAACTTGGAACTACATTATTGTGCCAAGTTTCAAAGAGCTAGCACAACCATGTTTGATTTAGAGTTCCAACTACATGTATCCTTATAGCAGAAAACAGAGTGAAACCTAAACATGAAAACGGTTCCTGAAAAGGAACGGTTTAACTGAGAAGAACGAAATATGGTGAGCCAAGTGGGATTGGTGTACTGATCATTACCTGCAAGTACCATCAAGATAGGGTGAAAAAAGGTTTGCTGAGATTTCAGGAAACTCGTAGTTTTTTGAACCTTGGCAACCCCTTTCAATGAAAGTGATTCTCCTTAGTCTCTGCTTGGGGCTACTTCAATAGGACACAAAGAATAGCGACAGAACTTGGAACTACATTATTGTGCCAAGTTTTAAAGAGCTAGCACAATCCGTGTTTGATTTAAAGTTCCACTACATGTATCCATATACGAGAAAACAGAGTGAAACCTAAACATGAAAACGGTTACTGCAAAGGAACGGTTTAACCGAGAAGAACGAAATTTGGTGAGCCAAGTGGGATTGGTGTACTGATCATTACCTGCAAGTACCATCAAGATTGGGTCAAAAAAGGTTTGCTTAGATTTCAGAAACTCGTAGTTTTTTGAAGCATGGCAACCCCTTTCAATGAAAGTGATTCTCGTCAGTCTCTGCTTTGGGCTACTTCAATAGGACACAAAGAATAGCGACAGAACTTGGAACTACATTATTGTGCCAAGTTACAAAGAGATAGTACAAACCATGATTGATTTAGAGTTCCAAATACATGTATCAATATAGGAGAAAACACAGTGAAACCTAAACATGAAAACGGTTCCGGGCAAAGGAACGGTTTAACCGAGAAGAACGAAATTTTTGAGCCAAGTGGGATTGGTGTACTGATCATTACCTGCAAGTATCATCAAGATTGGGTGAAAAAATGTTTGTTGTGATTTCAGGAAACTCGTTGTTTTTTGGAAGCTTGGCAACCCCTTTCCATGAAAGTGATTCTCGTCAGTCTCTGCTTGGGCTACTTCAATAGGACACAAAGAAATAGCGACAGAACTTGGAACTACATTATTGTGCCACGTTTCAAAGAGCTTGCACAAACCGTGTTTGATTTAGAGTTATAAATACATGTATCCATATAGGAGAAAACAGAGTGAAACCTAAACATGAAACCGGTTCCTGCAAAGGAACGGTTTAACCTAGAAGAACGAATTTTGGTGTGCCAAGTGGGATTGGTGTACTGATCATTACATGCAAGAATCATCAGATTGGGTGAAAAAATGTTTGCTGAGATTTCAGGAAACTCGTAGATTTTTGGAAGCTTGGCAACCCTTTCAATGAAAGTGATTCTCGTCAGTCTCTGCTTGGGGCTACTTCAATAGGACACAAACCATAGCGATAGAACTTGGAACTACACTATTGTGCCAAGTTTCAAAGAGCTAGCACAAACCGTGTTTGATTTAGAGTTCCAACTACATGTATCCATAAAGGAGAAAACAGAGTGAAACCTAAACATGAAACGGTTACAGCAAAGGAACGTTTTAACCTAGACTAACGAAATTTGTTGAGCCAGGTGGGATTGGTGTACTCATCATTACCTGCATGTATCATCAAGATTGGGTGAAAAAATGTTTGCTGAGATTTCAGAACACTCGTAGATTTGGAAGCTTGGCAACCCCTTTCAATGAAAGTGATTCTCGTCAGTCTCTGCTTGGGGCTACCTTCAATAGGACACAACCATAGCGATAGAACATGGAACTACATTATTGTGCCAAGTTCAAAGAGCTAGCACAAATCGTGTTTGATTTAGAGTTCCAACTACATGTATCCATATAGGAGAAAACAGAGTGAAACCTAAACATAAAACTGGTTCCTGCAAAGGAACTGTTTAAACTAGAAGAACGAAATTAGGTGAGCCAAGTGGATTATTGTACTGATCATTACCTGCAAGTATCATCAAGATTGGGTGAAAAAATGTTTGCTGAGATTTCAGAACACTCGTAGATTTTGGAAGCTTGGCAACCCCTTTCAATGAAAGTGATTCTCGTCAGTCTCTGCTTGGGCTACTTCAATAGGACACAAACCATAGCGATAGAACTTGGAACTACATTATTGTGCCAAGTTTCAAAGAGCTAGCACAAACCGTGTTTGATTTAGAGTTCCAACTACATGTATCCATATAGGAGAAAACAGAGTGAAACCCTAAAACATGAGAAACGGTTACTGCAAAGGAACGTTTTAACCTAGAAGAACGAAATTTGTTGAGCCGGGTGGGATGGTGTACTAATCATTACCTGCATGTATCATCCAAGATTGGGAGAAAAAATGTTTGCTGAGATTCAGAACACTCGTAGATTTTGGAAGCTTGGCAACCCCTTTCAATGAAAGTGATTCTCGTCAGTCTCTGCTTGGGGCTACTTCAATAGGACACAAACAATAGCGATAGAACTTGGAACTACATTATTGTGCCAAGTTTCAAAGAGCTAGCACAAACCGTGTTTGATTTAGTGTTCCAACTACATGTATCCATATAGGAGAAAACAGAGTGAAACCAGAACATGAAACCGGTTCCTGCAAAGGAACGGTTTAAACTAGAAGAACGAAATTTGGTGAGCCAAGTGGGATTGGTGTACTGATCATTACCTGCACGTATCATCAAGATTGCGTGAAAAAATGTTTGCTGAGATTTAGGAAACTCGTAGTTTTTTGGAAGCTTGGCAACCCCTTTCAATGAAAGTGATTCTCGTCAGTCTCTGCTTGGGGCTACTTCAATAGGACACAAACCATAGTGATAGAACTTGGAACTACATTATTGTGCCAAGTATCAAAGAGCTAGCAAAAACGTGTTTGATTTAGAGTTCCAACTACATGTATCCATATAGGAGAAAACAGAGTGAAACCTAAACATGAAATCGGTTACTGCAAAGGAACGGTTTAACCGAGAAGAACAAAATTTGGTGAGCCAGGTTGGATTGGTGTACTAATCATTACTTGCAAGTATCATCAAGATTGGGTGAAAAAATGTTTGCTGAGATTTCAGAAAACTCGTAGATTTTGGAAGCATGGCAACCCCTTTCAATGAAAGTGATTCTCGTCAGTCTCTGCTTGGGGCTACTAAAATAGGACACAAACCATAGCGATAGAACTTGGAACTACATTATTGTGCCAAGTTTCAAAGAGCTAGCACAAACCGTGTTTGATTTAGAGTTCCAACTACATGTAACCATATAGGAGAAAACAGAGTGAAACCTAAACATGAAAATGGTTACTGCAAAGGAACGTTTTAACCTAGAAGAACGAAATTTGTTGAGCCGGGTGGGATTGGTGTACTAATCATTACCTGCATGTATAATCAAGATTGGGAGAAAAAATGTTTGCTGAGATTCAGAACACTCGTAGATTTTGGAAGCTTGGCAACCCCTTTCAATGAAAGTGATTCTCGTCAGTCTCTGCTTGGGGCTACTTCAATAGGACACAAACCATAGCGATAGAACTTGGAACTACATTATTGTGCCAAGTTTCAAAGAGCTACCACAAATCGTGTTTGATTTAGAGTTCCAACTACATGTATCCATATAGGAGAAAACAGAGTGAAACCTAAACATAAAACCGGTTCCTGCAAAGGAACGGTTTAAACTAGAAGAACGAAATTTGTTGAGCCAGGTGCGATGGTGTACTAATCATTACCTGCAAGTATCATCAAGATTGGGTGAAAAAATGTTTCCTGAGATTTCAGAACACTCGTAGATTTTGGAAGTTTGGCAACCACTTTCAATGAAAGTGATTCTCGTCAGTCTCTGCTTGGGGCTACTTCAATAGGACACAAACCATAGCGATGGAACTTGGAACTACATTATTGTGCCAAGTTTCAAAGAGCTAGCACAAACCGTGTTTGATTTAGAGTTCCAAATACATGTATCCATATAGGAGAAAACAGAGTGAAACCTAAAAATGAAAACGGTTACTGCAAAGGAACGGATTAAACTAGAAGAACGAAATTTGGTGAGCCAAGTGGGATTGGTGTACTGATCATTACCTGCAAGTATCATCAAGATTGGGTAAAAAATGTTTGCTGAGATTTCAGGAAACTCGTAGTTTTTTGGAGCTTGGCAACCCCTTTCAATGAAAGTGATTCTCGTCAGTCTCTGCTTGGGCTACTTCAATAGGACACAAACCATCGCGATAGAACTTGGAACTACATTATTGTGCCAAGTTTCAAAGAGCTAGCACAAACCGGGTTTGATTTAGAGTTCCAACTACATGTATCCATATAGGAGAAAACAGAGTGAAACTAAACATGAAATGGTTACTGCAAAGGAACGTTTTAACCTAGAAGAACGAAATTTGTTGAGCCAGGTGAGATTGGTGTACTAATCATTCCCTGCATGTATCATCAAGATTGGGGTGAAAAAATGTTTGCTGATATTTTAGAACACTCGTAGATTTTGGAAGCTTGGCAACCCCTTTCAATGAAAGTGATTCTCGTCAGTCTCTGCTTGTTTCTACTTCAATAGGACACAAACCATAGCGATAGAACTTGGAACTCCCATTATTGTGCCAAGTTTCAAAGAGCTAGCACAAATCGTGTTTGATTTAGAGTTCCAACTACATATATCCATATAGGAGAAAACAGAGTGAAACCTAAACATGAAAACGGTTACTGCAAAGGAACGGTTTAACCTAGAAGAACGAATTTTGGTGAGCCAAGAGGGATTGGTGTACTGATCATTACATGCAAGAATCATCAAGATTGGGTGAAAAAATGTTTGCTGAGATTTCAGGAAACTCGTAGATTTTTGGAAGCTTGGCAACCCCTTTCAATGAAAGTGATTCTCGTCAGTCTCTGCTTGGGACTACTTCAATAGGACACAAACCATCGCGATAGAACTTGGAACTACATTATTGTGCCAAGTTTCAAAGAGCTAGCACAAACCGTGTTTGATTAGAGTTCCAACTACATGTATCCATATAGGAGAAAACAGAGTGCAACCTAAACATGAAAACGGTTACAGGAAAGGAACGTTTTAACCTAGAAGAACGAAATTTGTTGAGCCAGGTGGGATTGGTGCACTAATCATTACCTGCATGTATCATCAAGATTGGGTGAAAAAATGTTTGCTGAGATTTCAGAACACTCGTAGATTTTGGAAGCTTGGCAACCCTTTTCAATGAAAGTGATTCTCGTCAGTCTCTGCTTGGGGCTACTTCAATAGGACACAAACCATAGCGATAGAACTTGGAACTACATTATTGTGCCAAGTTTCAAAGAGCTAGCACAAATCGTGTTTGAATTTAGAGTTCCAAGTACATGTATCCATATAGGAGAAAACAGAGTGAAACCTAAACATAAAACCAGTTCCTGCAAAGGAACTGTTTAAACTAGAAGAACGAAATTTGGTGAGCCAAGTGGGATTGTTGTACTGACCATTACCTGCAAGTATCATCAAGATTGGGTGAAAAATTATTTGCTGAGATTTCAGAACACTCGTAGATTTTGTAAGCTTGACAACCCCTTTCAATGAAAGTGATTCTCGTCAGTCTCTGCTTGGGGCTACTTCCAATAGGACACAAACCATAGCGATAGAACTTGGAACTCCATTATTGTGCCAAGTTTCAAAGAGCTAGCACAAACCGTGTTTGATTTAGAGTTCCAACTACATGTATCCATATAGGAGAAAACAGAGTGAAACCAAAACATGAAAACGGTTACTGCAAAGGAACGGTTTAACCTAGAAGAACGAAATTTGTTGAGCCAGGTGCGATTGGTGTACTAATCCATTACCTGCAAGTATCATCAAGATTGGGTGAAAAAATGTTTGTTGAGATTTCTGAACACTCGTAGATTTTGGAAGCTTGGCAACCCCTTTCAATGAAAGTGATTCTCGTCAGTCTCTGCTTGGGGCTACTTCAATAGGACACAAACCATAGCGATAGAAATTGGAACTACATTATTGTGCCAACTTTCAAAGAGGTAGCACAAACCGTGTTTGATTTGGAGTTCCAACTACATGTATCCATATAGGAGAAAACAGAGTGAACCTAAACATGAACCCGGTCCTGCAAAGGAACGGTTTAAACTAGAAGAACGAAATTTGGTGAGCCAAGTGGATTGGTGTACTGATCATTACCTGCAAGTATCATCAAGATTGCGTGAAAAAATGTTTGCTGAGATTTCAGGAAACTTCGTAGTTTTTTGGAAGCTTGGCAACCCCTTTCAATGAAAGTGATTCTCGTCAGTCTCTGCTTGGGGCTACTTCAATAGGACACAAACCATAGCGATAGAACTTGGAACTACATTATTGTGCCAAGTTTCAAAGAGCTAGCACAAACCGTGTTTGATTTAGAGTTCCAACTACATGTATCCATATAGGAGAAAACAGAGTGAAACCTAAACATGAAAACGGTTACTGCAAAGGAACGTTTTAACCTAGAAGAACGAAATTTGTTGAGCCGGGTGGGATTGGTGTACTAATCATTACCTGCATGTATCATCAAGATTGGGAGAAAAAATGTTTGCTGAGATTCAGAACACTCGTAGATTTTGGAAGCTTGGCAACCCCTTTCAATGAAAGTGATTCTCGTCAGTCTCTGCTTGGGGCTACTTCAATAGGACACAAACAATAGCGATAGAACTTGGAACTACATTATTGTGCCAAGTTTCAAAGAGCTAGCACAAACCGTGTTTGATTTAGTGTTCCAACTACATGTATCCATATAGGAGAAAACAGAGTGAAACCAGAACATGAAACCGGTTCCTGCAAAGGAACGGTTTAAACTAGAAGAACGAAATTTGGTGAGCAAGTGGGATTGGTGTACTGATCATTACCTGCACGTATCATCAAGATTGCGTGAAAAAATGTTTGCTGAGATTTAGGAAACTCGTAGTTTTTTGGAAGCTGGCACCCCTTTCAATGAAAGTGATTCTCGTCAGTCTCTGCTTGGGGCTACTTCAATAGGACACAAACCATAGTGATAGAACTTGGAACTACATTATTGTGCCAAGTATCAAAGAGCTAGCAAAAACCGTGTTTGATTTAGAGTTCCAACTACATGTATCCATATAGGAGAAAACAGAGTGAAACCTAAACATGAAATCGGTTACTGCAAAGGAACGGTTTTAACCGAGAAGAACAAAATTTGTGAGCCAGGTTGGATTGTGTACTAATCATTACTTGCAAGTATCATCAAGATTGGGTGAAAAAATGTTTGCTGAGATTTCAGAAAACTCGTAGATTTTGGAAGCATGGCAACCCCTTTCAATGAAAGTGATTCTCGTCAGTCTCTGCTTGGGGCTACTAAAATAGGACACAAACCATAGCGATAGAACTTGGAACTACATTATTGTGCCAAGTTTCAAAGAGCTAGCACAAACCGTGTTTGATTTAGAGTTCCAACTACATGTATCCATATAGGAGAAAACAGAGTGAAACCTAAACATGAAAATGGTTACTGCAAAGGAACGTTTTAACCTAGAAGAACGAAATTTGTTGAGCCGGGTGGGATTGGTGTACTAATCATTACCTGCATGTATAATCAAGATTGGGAGAAAAAATGTTTGCTGAGATTCAGAACACTCGTAGATTTTGTAAGCTTGGCAACCCCTTTCAATGAAAGTGATTCTCGTCAGTCTCTGCTTGGGGCTACTTCAATAGGACACAAACCATAGCGATAGAACTTGGAACTACATTATTGTGCCAGTTTCAAAGAGCTACCACAAACCGTGTTTGATTTAGAGTTCCAACTACATGTATCCATATAGGAGAAAACAGAGTGAAACCTAAACATAAAACCGGTTCCTGCAAAGGAACGGTTTAAACTAGAAGAACGAAATTTGTTGAGCCAGGTGCGATGGTGTACTAATCATTACCTGCAAGTATCATCAAGATTGGGTGAAAAAATTGTTTCCTGAGATTTCAGAACACTCGTAGATTTTGGAGTTTGGCAACCACTTTTCAATGAAAGTGATTCTCGTCAGTCTCTGCTTGGGGCTACTTCAATAGGACACAAACCATAGCGATGGAACTTGGAACTACATTATTGTGCCAAGTTTCAAAGAGCTAGCACAAACCGTGTTTGATTTAGAGTTCCAAATACATGTATCCATATAGGAGAAAACAGAGTGAAACCTAAAAATGAAAACGGTTACTGCAAAGGAACGGATTAAACTAGAAGAACGAAATTTGGTGAGCCAAGTGGGATTGGTGTACTGATCATTACCTGCAAGTATCATCAAGATTGGGTAAAAAAAATGTTTGCTGAGATTTCAGGAAACTCGTAGTTTTTTGGAAGCTTGGCAACCCCTTTCAATGAAAGTGATTCTCGTCAGTCTCTGCTTGGGGCTACTTCAATAGGACACAAACCATCGCGATAGAACTTGGAACTACATTATTGTGCCAAGTTTCAAAGAGCTAGCACAAACCGTGTTTGATTTAGAGTTCCAACTACATGTATCCATATAGGAGAAAACAGAGTGAAACCTAAACATGAAATGGTTACTGCAAAGGAACGTTTTAACCTAGAAGAACGAAATTTGTTGAGCCAGGTGAGATTGGTGTACTAATCATTCCCTGCATGTATCATCAAGATTGGGTGAAAAAATGTTTGCTGATATTTTAGAACACTCGTAGATTTTGGAAGCTTGGCAACCCCTTTTCAATGAAAGTGATTCTCGTCAGTCTCTGCTTGTTTCTACTTCAATAGGACACAAACCATAGCGATAGAACTTGGAACTCCATTATTGTGCCAAGTTTCAAAGAGCTAGCACAAATCGTGTTTGATTTAGAGTTCCAACTACATATATCCATATAGGAGAAAACAGAGTGAAACCTAAACATGAAAACGGTTACTGCAAAGGAACGGTTTAACCTAGAAGAACGAATTTTGGTGAGCCAAGAGGGATTGGTGTACTGATCATTACATGCAAGAATCATCAAGATTGGGTGAAAAAATGTTTGCTGAGATTTCAGGAAACTCGTAGATTTTTGGAAGCTTGGCAACCCCTTTCAATGAAAGTGATTCTCGTCAGTCTCTGCTTGGGACTACTTCAATAGGACACAAACCATCGCGATAGAACTTGGAACTACATTATTGTGCCAAGTTTCAAAGAGCTAGCACAAACCGTGTTTGATTTAGAGTTCCAACTACATGTATCCATATAGGAGAAAACAGAGTGCAACCTAAACATGAAAACGGTTACAGGAAAGGAACGTTTTAACCTAGAAGAACGAATTTGTTGAGCCAGGTGGGATTGGTGCACTAATCATTACCTGCATGTATCATCAAGATTGGGTGAAAAAATGTTTGCTGAGATTTCAGAACACTCGTAGATTTTGGAAGCTTGGCAACCCCTTTCAATGAAAGTGATTCTCGTCAGTCTCTGCTTGGGGCTACTTCAATAGGACACAAACCATAGCGATAGAACTTGGAACTACATTATTGTGCCAAGTTTCAAAGAGCTAGCACAAATCGTGTTTGATTTAGAGTTTCCAAGTACATGTATCCATATAGGAGAAAACAGAGTGAAACCTAAACATAAAACCAGTCCTGCAAAGGAACTGTTTAAACTAGAAGAACGAAATTTGGTGAGCCAAGTGGGATTGTTGTACTGACCATTACCTGCAAGTATCATCAAGATTGGGTGAAAAAATATTTGCTGTGATTTCAGAACACTCGTAGATTTTGTAAGCTTGACAACCCCTTTCAATGAAAGTGATTCTCGTCAGTCTCTGCTTGGGGCTACTTCAATAGGACACAAACCATAGCGATAGAACTTGGAACTCCATTATTGTGCCAAGTTTCAAAGAGCTAGCACAAACCGTGTTTGATTTAGAGTTCCAACTACATGTATCCATATAGGAGAAAACAGAGTGAAACCAAACATGAAAACGGTTACTGCAAAGGAACGGTTTAACCTAGAAGAACGAAATTTGTTGAGCCAGGTGCGATTGGTGTACTAATCATTACCTGCAAGTATCATCAAGATTGGGTGAAAAAATGTTTGTTGAGATTTCTGAACACTCGTAGATTTTGGAAGCTTGGCAACCCCTTTCAATGAAAGTGATTCTCGTCAGTCTCTGCTTGGGGCTACTTCAATAGGACACAAACCATAGCGATAGAAATTGGAACTACATTATTGTGCCAACTTTCAAAGAGGTAGCACAAACCGTGTTTGATTTGGAGTTCCAACTACATGTATCCATATAGGAGAAAACAGAGTGAAACCTAAACATGAACCCGGTCCTGCAAAGGAACGGTTTAAACTAGAAGAACGAAATTTGGTGAGCCAAGTGGGATTGGTGTACTGATCATTACCTGCAAGTATCATCAAGATTGCGTGAAAAAATGTTTGCTGAGATTTCAGGAAACTCGTAGTTTTTTGGAAGCTTGGCAACCCCTTTCAATGAAAGTGATTCTCGTCAGTCTCTGCTTGGGGGCTACTTCAATAGGACACAAACCATAGCGATAGAACTTGGAACTACATTATTGTGCCAAGTTTCAAAGAGCCTAGCACAAACCGTGTTTGATTTAGAGTTCCAACTACGTGTATCCATATAGGAGAAACAGAGTGAAACCTAAACATGAAAACGGTTACTGCAAAGGAACGTTTTAACCTAGAAGAACGAAATTTGTTGAGCCGGGTGGGGATTGGTGTACTAATCATTACCTGCATGTATCATCAAGATTGGGAGAAAAAATGTTTGCTGAGATTCAGAACACTCGTAGATTTTGGAAGCTTGGCAACCCCTTTCAATGAAAGTGATTCTCGTCAGTCTCTGCTTGGGCTACTTCAATAGGACACAAACAATAGCGATAGAACTTGGAACTACATTATTGTGCCAAGTTTCAAAGAGCTAGCACAAACCGTGTTTGATTTAGTGTTCCAACTACATGTATCCATATAGGAGAAAACAGAGTGAAACCAGAACATGAAACCGGTTCCTGCAAAGGAACGGTTTAAACTAGAAGAACGAAATTTGGTGAGCCAAGTGGGATTGGTGTACTGATCATTACCTGCACGTATCATCAAGAATGCGTGAAAAAATGTTTGCTGAGATTTAGGAAACTTCGTAGTTTTTTGGAAGCTTGGCAACCCCTTTCAATGAAAGTGATTCTCTGTCAGTCTCTGCTTGGGCTACTTCAATAGGACACAAACCATAGTGATAGAACTTGGAACTACATTATTGTGCCAAGTATCAAAGAGCTAGCAAAAACCGTGTTTGATTTAGAGTTCCAACTACATGTATCCATATAGGAGAAAACAGAGTGAAACCTAAACATGAAATCGGTTACTGCAAAGGAACGGTTTAACCGAGAAGAACCAAAATTTGGTGAGCCAGGTTGGATTGGTGTACTAATCATTACTTGCAAGTATCATCAAGATTGGGTGAAAAAATGTTTGCTGAGATTTCAGAAAACTCGTAGATTTTGGAAGCATGGCAACCCCTTTCAATGAAAGTGATTCTCGTCAGTCTGGCATTGGGGCTACTAAAATAGGACACAAACCATAGCGATAGAACTTGGAACTACATTTATTGTGCCAAGTTTCAAAGAGCTAGCACAAACCGTGTTGATTTACAGTTCCAACTACATGTATCCATATAGGAGAAAACAGAGTGAAACCTAAACATGAAAATGGTTACTGCAAAGGAACAGTTTTAACCTAGAAGAACGAAATTGTTGAGCCGGGTGGGATTGGTGTACTAATCATTACCTGCATGTATAATCAAGATTGGGAGAAAAAATGTTTGCTGAGATTCAGAACACTCAGTAGATTTTGGAAGCTTGGCAACCCCTTTCAATGAAAGTGATTCTCGTCAGTCTCTGCTTGGGGCTACTTCAATAGGACACAAACCATAGGCGATAGAACTTGGAACTACATTATTGTGCCAAGTTTCAAAGAGCTACCACAAATCGTGTTTGATTTAGAGTTCCAACTACATGTATCCATATAGGAGAAAACAGAGTGAAACCTAAACATAAAACGGTTCCTGCAAAGGAACGGTTTAAACTAGAAGAACGAAATTTGTTGAGCCAGGTGCGATTGGTGTACTAATCATTACCTGCAAGTATCATCAAGATTGGGTGAAAAAATGTTTCCTGAGATTTCAGAACACTCGTAGATTTTGGAAGTTTGGCAACCACTTTCAATGAAAGTGATTCTCGTCAGTCTCTGCTTGGGGCTACTTCAATAGGACACAAACCATAGCGATGGAACTTGGAACTACATTATTGTGCCAAGTTTCAAAGAGCTAGCACAAACCGTGTTTGATTTAGAGTTCCAAATACATGTATCCATATAGGAGAAAACAGAGTGAAACCTAAAAATGAAAACGGTTACTGCAAAGGAACGGATTTAAACTAGAAGAACGAAATTTGGTGAGCCAAGTGGGATTGGTGTACTGATCATTACCTGCAAGTATCATCAAGATTGGGTAAAAAAATGTTTGCTGAGATTTCAGGAAACTCGTAGTTTTTTGGAAGCTTGGCAACCCCTTTCAATGAAAGTGATTCTCGTCAGTCTCTGCTTGGGGCTACTTCAATAGGACTACAAACCATCGCGATAGAACTTGGAACTACATTATTGTGCCAAGTTTCAAAGAGCTAGCACAAACCGTGTTTGATTTAGAGTTCCAACTACATGTATCCATATAGGAGAAAACAGAGTGAAACCTAAACATGAAATGGTTACTGCAAAGGAACGTTTTAACCTAGAAGAACGAAATTTGTTGAGCCAGGTGAGATTGGTGTACTAATCATTCCCTGCATGTATCATCAAGATTGGGTGAAAAAATGTTTGCTGATATTTTAGAACACTCGTAGATTTTGGAAGTTCTTGGCAACCGCCTTTCAATGAAAGTGATTCTCGTCAGTCTCTGCTTGTTTCTACTT